>NC_046161.1:107103278-107308278 GCF_011064425.1 Rattus rattus
GACCCCAGTGCACCGGTTCCTATCAATAAACCTCGTGTTTTTACAGCAAGGACAGTCTTACATGAGTTCTTGGCGGGTCGCGTCATCCCAAGACTTGAGTGAGGGTCTCCCCACTCTGGGGGTCTTTCACTATAATTAAGGACTAAGGTCTCTCAGGTATGAGATTTTATGTCTGAACAACTCAGTAACTGTTTGAGAAAATAATAAAGAGAAAGAAAAATAGAAAGCAAAGAGATCAATGAAAAATGGAATACCATAGGAACTTTCTTCTGCCTTTATTTTGGTAAAACTTTCCACTCATTCATCCTGAACTTGATTAAGACAAGTGTGCCATTTAGAACAGAAATGTTATTGTCATCCACTCATTGTGTGTAGTGACAGCTCTGCTATAGTACACAGGCTTCACACTGTGTGAGCATATAACGAGCTTTGATCACGGTCACCCACAGTGACCCCCCCTCTTATTCACGTTCATTGCCCTCTCATCCCATTCACACTTCTTCCATGTCCTAGATACATGATATACATGAGGTTTTATGTGTTCACATAAGATCTTGGATCCACAAATGAGAGAAAATACACAGTGTTTTTATCTTTCTGGGCCTGATTTATTTCACTCAATTATTTCATTGAATTTGGTTCGCTTTACTCTCCTGAACGAGTCATCAACAAAACAAATAACCGATAACAACAAAGTCTGGCAAAAATGTGGAGCAAAAAGACTATGTCCGGATTGTCCGGATGGGGGTGAGCCCAGCTGCACGGGGATTAGTGTGAATGTTCCTCAAAAAACCCTAGAAATAGAACTGCCGCATGACCCAGCTATGTTACTCCAGGAGCTGCAGCTGCCCCAGCCTACTTATAAGTGTTTATTACATGCTTGTTCACAATCGCCACGTCATACAATCAGCCGAGGCCTCTGTGAACTGAGGAGTGGATGAAGAAAATGTGTTTTATGGATATAACTGAAATTTATTCAGCCATAAAGATGAATGAAATGTCTTTTTCAGGAAAACGTGTAGAACTAGAGGTCGCCATGTGAAATCATACCCTTTCTTGCTACTTAAATAATTATCTGTTATCTGCTGGCTTATGTTGTGTGTATACATGACAGGGCATGTGTGTGGAGGTCAGAGGAAAACTTATAGGAGTTGGTTCTTTCCTTTAACCACGTGTGTCTCAGGAAGCAAACTCAGGTTGTCAGGCTTGAGATGCTACCCACCTTGTCACTATGGAAGGAGGGAGCTAAACCCCTCAGTTGTCCTCCATACACATGTCATGGTCTGGGCATGTTCCCGACAGGCAGACAGACAGACAGACAGGCACACATCATGCGTGCGCGTCCCACACACACACACACACACACACACACACACACACACACACACTATGAAGGAATGGGATAGTGCAGAGCACTCTTTGTCCCACCACAGAGCATGGCGTTGGGTGTTTTTAGCTGTCACTTAGGATGTGTTGCTTTGTCCAGGTCTGTGCTCTTTCTGTTTGCCCATCTGTAGAAGGAAGCTCACAGCAGCGCTTTGCTCATGGGACCATGACACGGATTCACTAAAATGCTTGCCTACAGTGCTAACACCAGCACCAAGAGTGCTATGTGCTGTGCGTGTTAGCTGCTGTGGTGATCACAGTCTCCGGCTGGTGATGACTCTGCCTATTTCCTTCTTTTGGATACTAAAAAGAAATGAGGAAGAAGCAAACTGTCTTTCCAAGTCACATGATATGATAGGTGGGGCCTCTATGGTTGTAATGTAGTCCTCTCTTTGGATCTCATCTCTTATTAGTTGTTTTACTGAAGGATTTGTAGTACAAAATCTTGTTCAGCTTGTTTCTTTTCTTCTTTTTAACTTTTGGGCACAACTCTTCCTCAGAAATGTTAAAGTAAGCTGACATGCCTAAAGCAAGTAGCATGTGGTTATGGGTCTGCATACATCCAGTTCTCTCTCCCTCCCCTCCCTGCCCTCCCCTTCTCTCTCTCTCACTGTCCAAACCCTTTGTGACCGTGTCTTTGGGATGCTCTGAATAACTGTGTTCCACACCAGTTTCCTTCTGCCCTTCAGAGGTTCTCATCCTTTACACCAACTCTTGAAATCCTTAGTTCTTGCTCTTTGGAGGAAAGGAAGGAATGGGAGTTTAGCTTCTGGTCAAATCCCTTGGGAAGCAGACAGGGGAGGGGAGCAAGGGTGGGGATGGGGGGGCAGGCGAGATTGGATGTGTCTCTACTGCCTCATAGCCAGCCCAAGTTCAGGAGGACGCAACTTAAAGTGTCACTGTGCTAAGGTGTAGGAACAGAGCTAGCAGTTGTGTTCAGTCCCTGCACTGGCAGACCCACTGTGGGGACAGAGGCCAGCAGGGCTGCTTTAGAAGGCAGCATGGCAGCAAGTGAGAAGGGTGTTTAAGGAACCCAGCAGGAGGGGTAGCCGAGCCATCTGTTGGTGCTGGTCAAATACTGGCCAGGAAGCGAGCCTGGAATGTCTGGAGCCTTCCGTCATTCAGCTCACTGCGTAGTCCAGAGATTGTCCTGGGGGAGAGGGCAGAGGACCAAATCTGGTGGTTATTTTGAGCTGCTATCCCAGAAGCAGGAGAAACAGCCCAGTGGGAGCATTACGACACCGGCGGGAGGCAAAAGAGGGCACCGTGGCTGAAAGGGACTTAAAGGCACAGGCTTCGTGAGGAGCCGCAGCATTGGACTTGATGCTGAAGGGCACGCCCAGGTCTGATGGCTGTTTCTTTGGGGATCTCAAGACTAGATTTGAGAAGGCAAGGCTGGGGTCAGCGTGTCCGTTTGTCTTCATTGTCTCCTTGACTGTATTTGGAGACACCCAGGAGACACATCTCTTGGCACGTCTGGGGGTGTTTCTAGAGAGGTTTAACTGTGTAGAGAACACCCAACCTGAATATGGGCAGCATCTTACCATGGGCTGGGGCTTTGGCCTTTATAAAAAAGGAAAGAAGAAAGGAAAAGGAGGGAGGGGAGAGTGATCAAGCTAAGCCCCAGTATTTGCTTTGCTTTACCACCTGCTCTCCCGGAGGTGTGGAGATGCGGACAGCCAGGTATACTTATCTGGTGCCATTAAGCCTGCCCCTGCTATGAGCCAAAATAAACCCTTAAGCTGGGAGGAAGAGAGTTAACAGTAGAACAGCAGGTGCTGGTTCCCTCCTAAAAGCGCCTGGGATGAGAAGGGCAGAGTCAAGAGCGGCAGAAGGTGGTGAGGTCACAGGACTGTTGCAAAGGGGGAGACAGGGACAAACAGCAGGCAGTGCTCCTGTGTGGAGATGAAGGAGGCACAGTCAGAACCCTAATATTGATTGCGGTACCCCAGCCACTGATGTGGAAACAGGCTTCATCAGGAGGGGACTTCGGGGATCATTGAAAAGACATTAGGTTCATTACTGAATAATAAAGGGAGATTGTCTGACTTAATTTTCATGTCTAAATTACCTTGAAGCTTAATTTCATTCTTAAGTGAGCCTCAGTCTCAGGGGAGAAAGTCAGACACGCAGGAAGAATAATCCTAGGCTCTGCTCTGGCCTCAGTTTCTCCAGCTGCACCATGCCATGCATGATTATGAAATGCAGATACCTACCTGGGCAAGTGACATGTAAGTGTCATGTGTGTACGAAGTATACCTCCGTGCAAATCCCACCCGAGTCACAGCATCGCTGCTTTTAAGACACACTTCATGTCTGTAGAAGCGACTTGCCACGGTATTGGTTTCTTTGACAGAACATGGCACTGTACACAGTCCACACTACATCCTGCCAGGATTCTTCACATGGTGTGTTTTCCTCATGGAGGCTCTAGGCTGTATCTCTCCTTCAGCTTCAAATGCACCTTGTTGGTATATTAGACTGCAGATTCTCACCGTGTTCTTTAAAAAGCCAGTCTAGCACATGCATTTCTTTCAAAACGTGTGGCTGGCTCAGGCTTTGGGTATTTTTCTACTCCTGAAAACCACATGGGTATGAACCTAAATGCATCTTTCTTTTATTCTGGGTAGAAAAAGTCCCAATCTGGATGTGATAACACCTGACTGTTGACTCTTAGCCCCAATGCGGACATGCAGAGGGTGGTAGGGACCATGTCACATGGTGAGCTCTTACCTTGGAAAAATCAGAGACTGGAGCAAGTCTTGCCTGCATCTGGTGAAGGACCCTAGTTTTTACTGAAGCATACGTTCTACAAGGAGGCTTGGCCTGGTAGAAAGTAGGTAGGTTATGAGGACCCTAAGGGCTTTCACCAGCTTTACACCCTGTCCAAAGAATTTAGAATGACACCCTGCTCCAGGAAATGAGCTCACCTCAAAGAGGGCAGGACCCTTAGCAGTCCCCCATCTGCCTGCCAAAGAAATCTCACCACTGAGGAATGTAAGGGTCAATGTTCGTCATCGGGGACCAGCTCATGCTGTTGCCAAAGGCTATCCTCCACAAGTGTATACAAAGTGCGTGGTTTTGTTACTAGGGGTCACCTCTGTCCCGATTACAGGGCCACCCCAGCGCGCTGGATCATTAAACCTCTTGCTCGATTGCATCGCTCTCCGTCTCCGTATTTTCATGAGTGGGACCGGGTCCTACACTGGCAGCTAGTTGGCACTTGGCAGGACTTGAGTTTGGGACCTCTGAGAATATGGGTTGGTATGGCCGTGTCACCCGATTTCTTGAAGAAGAGCAGTGTACCCTAATATTTCACATAGTACTCTCCTGACTTTTAAAATCTGGCGACTAGGCTGGGGAGAGAGCTTAGTTGCTAAAGTACCTACTGTTGTGTTTTATAAAAAAGAAAAGAAAGAAGCCATGGATATGTTTGGTAGAGGTGCAGTATGGTGTGGGGGAAGGGGTGCCTCTGCAGGCCCATGCTGTGACATCCCTTCTTGCCCCTGAGGGACAAGCTACATGACAGTGACAGTATAATAATGGGGAGGGGAGTTGAAGGGGTAGTAGAGACAGGGAAAGAGAGGGAAAGAGAGGGGGAGAGAGAGAGAGAGAGAGAGAGAGAGAGAGAGAGAGAGAGAGAGAGAGTAGAGGCCAGCCCTGAGCACATGGAAAGAGGGGGGGGAGGAGAATGGGGAGGGAAGGGACAGAGGGTAAAAGTAAAAGAGAGTGAGGAGGGGGCAAGCAGCCCTTTTTATACTGAGTCTGGCATACTGGGCTGTTGCTCGGTAACTGTGGGGTGGGCCCTAGAAGAATGCCAACACCTGCCTCTCAGACATGAAAACCTGAGTTCCATTCCCTAGATCCCAGGTTATTTATTAGCGATGACACACTGGAAAGGAGGACATAGGCAGACACGGATAGCCAGCCTAGATTACCTGGCAAACTTCAGGCCAGTGAGAAACTGTCTGCCACCCCCACCATCACCATCACCATCACCAGCACCAGCAGCAGCAGCAGCAGCAGCAACAACAACAACAACAGAAGAAAAGGTGTATGTACCTGAAGAGTGACTGTCAAGGTCATCTTCTGGCCTCTACAGGCACGGTCACACACATGCATATGTACCTATACATGTACATGCACCTGTATGCACATGAACACATATATACACATAAAAACAATATTATTAAATGTAAGCATTAATAAGCTCAACAAGGTCATGGTTCAGGTTACTTATGATATGCCTACATCAAAGACTCACAATGTTTGAGTCATACAACCTTTTAAAAAAGATTTCTTCGTGTGTGTGTGTGTGTGTGTGTGTGTGTGTGTGTGTGTGTGTGCGTGTGTTCCTGAGGATGCCAGAAGAGGGCACTGGAGCCCCTGGAACTGGAGTCATAGTCAGTTGTGAGCCACCATGTGGGTACTAAGAACCACATTCTGATGTAAGCACATGCTCTTAACTATTGAACCCTCTCTCCAGCCCCCTCGTCACATAATCTTAATGGTCCCTTAGAGTTCCTTAAAAATACTACTACTCTGGTGTCACTTACTATGCCCTGGGTGCTTCAAGCCTTAAGTCCCCCACTTCATTCATGCCGAGGGTCAGAATTCAGGTCCTTAAGCAGAAGCTATGCCCACTGAGCCATCTCCTCATCCCTGAATTGTTTATGTTTAAAGCCAATTTCCTTAATAAACATTACTTTATGAAATTCGTTGACAGATTTATCTGAGTCTGTATAAAGTCGCTGGTTGAGGATATTTTAGTTTCGTGTATAGAGAAGGATGGATTTACGAGGTGGGGGAAATTGGTCTGTCAATCAGAGGCCTGGCCTACAGTAGGAGACTGACGAGGGGGCCGCTGATTAGGATCAGCCTCTTCCAATCAAATCTCATATGTAAATAACTGCCTGCATTTGATTGGCTGCTGGTGATGCCCAGAGGAGGAGATTCATGTTTCGTTTTTCTTGTGGCCCCCTTCCCCAGAGAACGTTAACACAAATGGAGGCTCGGCAGTACCCTTAAACAATCTGTCACAGCCGAGACACTTCTTGGCTTTTTGGTTAAAGAGGCTTTTGAATGTATGTATGAGCAATATAGGAGCTGGCTCTTTACTTCAGCAAATATGAAGATGTATTATCCCTCGAGGTTTGTTATTAACCTCCGTTTCACCCCCCTTAATATCTACTCCATGGGTCAATAAATCTTGATATCTACTCCAACAGAAGCCAATATCTTCAGATTATGAGTTATTAATCTTGACCAAGCTGAAAAGTGTCTGAGTATTTTTCTTTTACTAGAAGAAAAAGAAAGAAAAAAAATTCAGGTTCCTCCTCCTCCTCCTCTTCCTCTTCTTCCTCCTCCTCCTCTTCCTCTTCCTCCTCTTCATCCTCTTCTTCCTCTCCTCTTCATCCTCTTCTTCCTCTCCTCTTCTTCCTTTTCCTTCTCTTCCTCTTCCTCCTCCTTCTCTTTATCCTCCTCTTCTACTCCTCCTCTTCCTCTTCCTCCTCTTCTTCTCTTCTTCCTCCTCCTCTTTCTTCTCCGTCTCCTTCTCTTCTTCCTCACTCTGCTCTTGCTCCTCCTTCAAATTTTTCTACTTCTCTATCTTCTCCTCATTCTCCTCCTGCTCCTCATCTTCCTCTTCTACTTCCTCCTCCTCTTCCTTCCAGCTCACTAAAATGGGAAAGCTAATTTTCACTTGGAATACCGGCCTCCTCATGGGGCTCATGGTCTGAGCCCTCATGTTGAATCTGGAAACTCAGTCCCATTGGCAGAGCCTCCTGAAATGGGGGCAGGGGAGGGCATCTCGCTTTAACAGCCCTGTGAAATGCCTTGTGTTTAGAAAGACCCAAGAGGACCCCTGGACAATTACTGCTACATATCTTCCTATTATTTGGTGACTTTGCATGACTTGACTTAAAAGCTAACAAGGGCTGGGAAGATGACTATCTATACAATGTATGCTTTGTAGGGTGGGTACCTGAGTTTGATTGTGGGAACCCATATAGAAAACTAGACTGTGGGGGCACACACTTGTAATTGTAGTGCTGGGGAGACAGAGAGACTCCTGGTACTTACTGGGCACCCAGCCTAACCCAGTTGGCAAGCTTCAGGCCAGTAGGAGACCCTGACAAAAAAGATCAAAGTGGACAGATGGCACCTCAGGAAGGACACCAGAAAATGTAACCTCTGGCTTATACACAGCACACACAGGCACACGCACACGCACAAATATGCAAACATATGATCATGATGTTGATGACAATGAAGAAGATGATAGTGATGATGATGATGGTAATGAGGAGGAGGATGAAATGAACTAAGGCCCTCAGTAACTGCGTCCACACTGTCCCAGAATGAAAACAGCAGCAGTGAAGAGACAGAAAATCAAGGCTCAGACCAAACAATAGAAAATACTAGTTTGCTGTCTCAGAAGTATTTGTAGTTATGTCTGTCATCTGTAGAGTCCTGCTTCTAGTGCAGAGAAATCCAAAACCAGTAGAAAAACCAAACCAAACCAACCAACCAATCAACAGACAAACAGAACCACACACATGAGCGAGTGCACGCATGCACACAGACACACTCGTGCACACACACAAATGTGTATGCACACATACATGCACACACATACATGTATGTACACACATAAATTCACACACACACACACACACACACACACACACACACACACACACTGAAAAATAAATCTTTAACCCCAACCCTCAGCATGTAGAAGGATGCAGGATGAGGGTCGCCATGATGTTAAGGCCATTCTGGCTACACTTGGGACCTTGTCTCAAGAAAGCAAACAAAGAAACAAAACCACAAATGGACAAAAGCATGGCCCTTTGTTAAAAGAACAGTAAAGAGAGCATTCCAGCCGAGAGGACTGGGGCTGTCTTTTCCAATTCTCAGCTCTCAGAGTCTGGTTTCATTGATAGGTCCAGTTACTGCAAAGTATGGACCGTTCCCACCCCAGGAAATTCCGAGAGCCTGGTGTGGGCTCCTCCCATCCCCCAGAGAGCATGCAGGACAGGAAAACAGCTCTGCCCAGTTTAGTTTTCAAGACAGGGAAAATGTGTTAACATGTTGCAGGAACAAGTGTTTATAATAATTAGATATTTTTTTCCTAGAAAGACACTACAAAATGTAGAAAGGAATTTGCAAGTTTTACTTATTCATAAACTTTTTATCAGAAGATGTATAGGGATGTCACTAATAATTTTGTATCCCTGGCCTCCCACCCCCTTTGTGTAGGACTGGGTCATTACTCAAAGCTTTATCGGATGAGATTTTCTTCATCCTTATTTTCAGTTGCCGTAATGAGACAGATAAAGCCAGAGTCATGAGAGCAGCGCTAAGAGGTTTCCAGGGAGGAGCCCATCCTCCCCAGTGGCCATCTTATACACTCACTCATTCATTCGACAAACACTGATAGTCCTCACATGCTGGGCCCTGACCTATATATTGGAGCAGACCAAATAGAGACTGAGCAGCTGTGTCCTTGAACACTTCTCCTCCTTCTGGATCTGCTGACCTGCAGGGCAAGACTTTATTTACTGCTCCAATTAGTCTCCTCCTTGGCTCTCAATTAATCACAGCTTTGTTTCTTGATAGCAGGTGGTAGGGAAATCCTCTGCCTGTGAGCCTTTGGCCAGGGCGATGTTTGCATAATGTATGGACTCTGCATGTTTAAACTCCTCAGTGGTAGATCTTTAATACCAGGTACAGTCATTGAAACCAATCCCCCCCCCCACCCCTGGAGAATATCTTTAGTTTGCAACAATGCCTGCCAAGTTTTTAAGTCTTTCCCGACAGAAAACTGCTACTGATAGTTTCTTTTTGAGACAGTCTCTTGTAGCCCAGGCTGGCCTTGAACTCATCACGTACCCGAGGATGACCTTGAGAATACAGAGTCCACGCCTCCTTTATAGGTACTGGGATCCAACCAAGAGTCAGGTACCAACTGAGGTTCATACCCAGCCCACCCCTCCCTTTAAAAATACTCATACAAACCAATAACAAAAATGTCCCCAAAGCAGATAAGAGCCGCACAGCAGACTGAGACCGAGTTTGTAATAAGCATATGAAATGATGGCCGATTTTCCATTACCAGGGAAAAGGAACAGATTTAAACAAGGTGCAATTTCACAACTTTCAAATGACCAGCATGGGAGACACCGGGAAATCATAGCTATTGGCAAACAAGACTTTGTAGAGTTTAAAAGCGGCTGGTGTTGCTGAGGTGTGAACAAGCTTGGCTACTTTGAAGAACCATTTGGCGATGCTGAGTTTATCAGACTATTTTACCTGCACAGCCCAGGATGCATCTGAGACTGTGGTCCATGCAGGGCTTGCTAGGCTAGCAAGTCAGAGGCCCCTTACTTCTGCTGGTCCTATATTTTGCCAAGATGCCCAGGGGTCCTGTAGGGATGTTTCAGGCTAGGAAGACAGTGCCCTTAAGAATTTTCCATACAGAAGCACAGACTGATTTAATAAACTGTGGTTGGCAATGTCAATAGCTTATATCCCATTCATCTATCCACCCATCCATCACTCCTTATCTATATACCATTGGTTTCTATCACCTACCAGTATGTCTACTACTGGGACTGGAGAGGTGACTTAGTGGTTAAAAGCATTTGCTGCTCTTGGAGAGGATCCAAGTTTGGTCTCATCCCCCACAACAGGTGACTCACGGCTGCCAATAACTCCTGTTCCAGGGGATCTGACACCTCTCAGGGAGGCGTCTTCACATGCCACCTCCATGTGGCATGCACACAGAAAGACACACACACACACACACACACACACACACACACACACACACGCACATAAATGAAAATAAGTCTTGAAAAGGCTCTAAAATGTATGTTAACTGTCATCTAATAACCCGTCATCTATTATCTAGTGATCGTCTGACAGTCAGCTAGCTGATGATCATTTAGCTTGCTAGCTGTTCCCTACATCTAATCAACTATCATTCATTCATTCATCTTATAACTCTGTTACACATTATGGGTTTATTGTTTACCTATTATCTATCATCTCTATCCTCTATCTATATCTAGCATTATCTGATCGTCTATCATATATTCATATCTATCTACCTATCTATCTGTCATCTATCTATTTATCTATCTACGTACCTACCTACCTATGATCTTCTGTCTGATCTGTGGGTACTTCCACTCATCTATCTATTATCTATCTATCTATCTATCTATCTATCTATCTATCTATCTATCTATCTATCTATCATCTCTATCTTCTATCTATCTATATTTATCATCTGTCTATCATTATCTGATCATCTATCATGTAGTCATATCTATTTATCATCTATCTATCTATCTATCTATCTATCTATCTATCTACCTATCTATGAATCTAAAATATCTATCCATCTATCTATGATCTTCTGTCTGACCTATGGGTCACTCTAGCAGCAGTTAGGCTGTGTCAGAGACTGAATGGCCTGAGAAGCCTATGATATTTGTCCATGGACTGAGTTGGACTGAGTTGGGCAGTCTGTAAACATTGTATAGATTCAATCGGGACATTTTTTTATTTTCATTGTTGTATCTATCAGGTTTCCAGGTGGAGGTAATTATACACATGCATTTGTAATTCTGTTTGGGGCTAGTCATCTGAACTCAAAATGTAAATTTGAAATTTCCATTTAAGTTTTTCTTTTGTCCCTCCTGTTCATGCTCCTGTTGTTACTCTACTTAATAAAGGAAGTAGAAAGCAGTGGAGGAGAGGATCTCATTTTCTTTGACCCCATCTTCCTGAAACTGGCAGTTTGATTGGAGACGTACCAGCTGTTTTGACAAGACCTGCTTTGCTCTGAAAGAACTGTCTGGACGTGGGATCATGGAAAGGGAAATTAGAATTACCAGTGGCTACAGTTTATGTGACAGGTGTGTTACAGAAAGCCTGTGATAATTCAAAACTCCGGTGGCTCAGGACTCATCCTGGCCAAGAATGACAGGTGTGTTTCTGTTCATTAGCTGAGGTGGGGGCTCCAACCACAATAGCTTAGACAGGGCTCACAGCTCCCTCTGTCCACACCCGTGAAGCACTGTACTTTCTTGCTTTTTTACGGGGAGTAATTGGCACTTGTTCCTCAAGCACCCATTACTTGAGATTGCACTCACATTTTCGAATTCCATTTGCTGAAGGCAATCACTGGAAAGGTTTAGTGCAACCTGTGAGGAACAGAATAGACAGCCTTGCTGTGCACCAGGTCCCAGTCTGCTCCTTGCTGGTGAAACCTTGGGGATTACTGATCTTTCCTGCCACATTTGGAGGCTCAGAGTAGATACTCCCCAGCCCTCCTAGAAGCTAGGGGTGACAAATGAGTGGATTTTGGGGAACAGGACATAGATGGAAATGAGATGCAGTGTTGAGAGTGAAGTGCCTTTCTTCTATCAAGTCTAAGCCTTGGTTCCTGGTGTGAGAACTCGTAGCTCCCTTTTGCTACTCTGTGGATTCTTCTTTCTTCCACCCATATCTATCCCTTTTCTCACCCTTTCAACCCCCTAACCCTAGACAAGAGAGAGAAAAAGGATAGAGGGGAAAGGGAAGAGATTTCTGAACAAAGTCAGGGGCTAGAAAGGAGCAACATTATCATTAGACAGCTTCCTGGTGTTCGATATCCACTGTAAGGATATCTAATTTCTTCTTCTTTGCAAATGACTGCTTAACAAACCATGACCAAGAGCAACTGATAGCAACTGATAGCAACCAACCAATAAACTACCAACAACCAACAACCTACCAGTGACCACCAATAACCAACAGAAACCACCAACAACTACCACCAAACAACCACTACCAACGACCAACAACTACCATCAAACAACCAACAACTACCACCAAACAACCACCACCAACCACCGCTAAACAACCAACAACAACCACTGCCAAACAACCAACAACAACCACCGCCAAACAACCAACAACAACCAACAACCTACCAATGACCACCAATAACCAACAAAAACCAACAACAACAACCACTGCCAAACAACCACCACCAACTCACCAACATCACACCTATCAGGGCTTATATACCCTCTGAAAAGGCCCCAGAATTCCAAACATCACACAATCGTAGAAACTGACTGCAGCTGGCAAAATCACATCCCTGCTAGAGCATGAGGCAAATTATACTCAGCTGCTGTGGACAGTCTGAAGCAGCCCCACATCCCATACCTGGGATTAAAATGAAAGTACTTTCCCATTTCCGTGTTTTTTCAAAGAAACCAAAACCCTTCAAAATAGGAAAATGTCATAGAGATAGAGGAGCAAGAAGACATCAGTGGAGTGAACCCCAGGATGATGTCTTGTGCTCCAGTTCTATGTGCTTGCAGATCTCCAACCCGTCGTTTAACAGAGAAACCTCTGCAATGCTTTCAGTTTCTTCCACTGCCATGGTTTGAACAAAATGACCAACAAGTTTGAACACTTGTTCCCCAGCTGGCAGAGCTGTTCTAGAAGGTTCTGGAGCCTGTAGGAGGTGGTGCCTCACTGCAGAAAGTGGTTACTAGGAGAGGTTCCTGAGGTTTTATAGCCTGGTACTACTTCCTGTCTTCTCCCTATTTCTTGTCCTACTAGTATGTGAAGAAATGCGGAGTTCCCAGACACACATTCTTACGTCCAAGGATCTGCTTGTCATGGTGTCTTTCCCTCCATGATGGACTGTATCCCCTCACACTGGGAGCCCAGATAAATTTCCTTTCTTTAAATGCCTTCTTGTCAGAGACTTGGTCACAGCAAAACTAAAAGTAACCAATACAGTCAGTATTATTTTGGGTTTCTGGAATAGGCAACCCATATACTCTAATAAATAAAAGCAGATGGTAAATTCACTTCCCCAACATGTAAAGATATGTGCAGGGTTAGGAAGACACAGTTTAAGAAAAAGACAGAAGCTTTTGGGTGGCGTCAGGCACCCTGATTTGAGCTCTGGCTTCTCCATCTAAAGACCGTATGGCCTCAATCAAGTTATTCTTGTTTTTATTAATTTTAAAATGCACAATGTTTATTGTGTATATTACTTACATACATGGTACCATGTTAAATAATGACATTACCATACAAGTATATGTTGTATGTTGAACATATTCCCTCCATACTCCCCTTCCATGCCCCTTTTCACACTTGATCAAGTTAATCAAATTCAGCGACATCCAGTCTTCATCTCTTAAAGATAAAAAACAAAATGGCATCCAGATAACTGATACGCAAACATCTGTGGAGTTAAGTGAAATGGCCAGGAAAGTCCCTTGCAGGAGCCGGGTGACACATACAAGGACTTCTGCCCACAGGTCCTTCTCTGAAAATCCAAGAGTAAACCAGTTCTCTACTTCGAAGGATAACAGAAATTACTAACAGAACCAGCCAAAGACAGTTCTCTTGAGCCTTCCCATGGTCTCCACTCACAGCCTTCTTCATCCTACTGTGTGGTCAACGAGGTTTGCTCAAAGTCAAATGGAGGAGCCCATGTAGTCATCTCTGTGGGAGTTGAATAAGAACGTCCCCAGAGCCTCACAGATTTGCATGGCTTGCTTCGTCTCCAGTTGATGAACTATTTAGAAAGATCAGGAGGTGTGACCTTGCTAGAGGAGGTGTGTCACAGGGGGTGGGCTTTGAAGTTTCAAAAACCCCACACCAGGCAGTGCACCTCTCTCTCTCTCTCTCTCTCTCTCTCTCTCTCTCTCTCTCTCTCTCCCTGCCTGCAGATCAGGATGTAAAGCTCTTAGCTCCTGCCCCAGTGCCTGCCAGCCAGCTGCTAGGTTTCCCTCAAGGATGGTAATAGACTAACTCTCTGAAATTGAAAGCAAGCCCCCGGTGAAAGGTTTTCTTTTCACAAGAGTTGGTTTGGTCATGGTGTCTCTTCCCAGCAGCAGAACAGTGACTGACATCACCTCTATACCCTGGTACTTCTTATAACATCATTTTGGTGTCTAGCTTCAAAATACGGCTGAATCTGACCCCTTACAGCATCCTCAGCTTCCGTCCTGTGGAGAGGGGCCAATGCCCTCAACGGTCCACACTTCCTAACTCACTATGACGTGTAGTCTTGGATACTTTATCTCCCGTTATGCAGTATCCACTAACTCAGTATTAAGAGTCATTCTGGTTTGATTCTGTTGCATAAGATAATCCAACCAAAATCAAGCAAGGGAAGAAAAGGATTTATTTGGCTTACACTTCCATGTCATGGTCCATCACTGAGGGAATTCAAGGCTTACTCTACTCTAGAATCCTGTTCTTCCTTTTATTGGATATTCTTTTTATTTACATTTCGAATGTTATTCCCTTTCCTGGTTTCCCGGGTATAAGCCTCCCTATCCCATCCCCCTCCTCTTCTTCTATAAGTGTGATCCCCTCCCCAACCACCCTCCCCTTCCGCCCCCCCCTGACATTCCCCTACACTGGGGGATCCAACCTTGGCAGGACCAAGGGATTATCCTCCCACTGGTGCCCAACAAAGCCATCCTCTGCTACATATGCAGCTGAAGCCATGGGTCAGTCTGTGTATAGGCTTTGGGTGGTGGTTTAGTCCCTGGAAGCTCTGGTTGGTTGGCATTGTTGTTCTTATGAGATTGCAAGTCCCTTCAGCTCTTTCTATTCTTTCTCTTATTCCTCCAACAGGGATCCTGTTCTCAGTTCAATGGTTTGCTGCTAGCATTCCCTCTGTATTTGACATGCTCTGGCTGTGCCTCTCAGGAGACATCTATATCTGGTTCCTGTCAGCATGCACTTCTTAGCTTCATCAATCTTATGTAGTTTTGGTGGATGTATATATATGGGCCACATAGTGGGGCAGGCTCTGAGTGGCAATTCCTTCAGTCTCTGCTCCAAACTTTGCCTCCATATCCCTTCCTATGAATATTTTTGTTCCCTCTTTTAAAAAGGAGTGAAGCATCCACATTTTGGTCATCCTTCTTCTTGAGTTTCATGTGGTCTGTGGATTGTATCTTGGGTAATTCAAGCTTTTGGGTTAATATCCACTTATCAGTGAGTGCATACCATGTGTGCTTTTCTGTGATTGGGTTACCTCACTGAGAATGATATTTACTAGTTCCATCCATTTGCCTATGAATTTCATGAAGTCCTTGTTTTTGATAGCTGAGTAGTACTCCATTGTGTAGATGTACCACATTTTTCTGTATCCATTCCTCTGTTGAAGGGCATCTGGGTTCTTTCCAGCTTCTGGCTATTATAAATAAGGCTGCTCTGAACATAGTGGACCACGTGTCTTTGTTATATGTTGTAGCATCTTTTGGGTATATGCCCAGGAGAGGTATATTTGGGTCTTCAGGGAGTGCAATGTCCAATTTTCTGAGGAACCTCCAGATTGATTTCCAGAGTGGTTACTCTAGAATCCTCAATTTTCCAATCTTAACGTTCTTCCTTCCTTTGATCGTTATGTACATTGAAAATATTACACGAAACAGCTGTAGTACAGCAGTAGGCTTTTGATGACCTTATCTACAGATATCATTTGGAGCATTTTGGTCTAGAAATATGGCAGGGGTGAGATTTTAGAAGTCTTTAGACTGGAAAACACATTCTTGTTAAATACAATAGTAAAACAGGGGTTCCCCGGGGAAAGGAAAGCAGACCCCATCCCTTTCAGGAGAAAGGGCTTTGAGGCCATGACTGGGGCTCCAAGTGGAAGCAGAAAGATCAGACTGAAATCCCACGATATGTGTGAGAGCTCAGACATGATGTGGAAGGTCATGGGGAAAGGAAACTGGGAAACCTGTACAGTTTTGCTGTGATATAAACCCCAGCGCCATAGAGCAAGACTCCCTTATCCCCTCACAGATGAGTGAGCACCCACAAGCCAGCTGTCGTTGGTCCAATAAGGGCTCTACTTCATATTCATTCTGCTCTCCTGAGCCCAGATGGCTAGTCTAGGAATGTCCTTTCCAGGGAAGGAGAGCAAACCAGAACTTTCTACCACACAAGCATTTTCCAAGCAGCTACTGGGATCTTGCCTGGTAATTCCTCCACTGGCCAACGCATATCGTACAGCTATGCACAGGCTCCCCTGTAGGCAATATCTATCTATACAATAGGAAGGGAGGGAGGAGTTATTAGACTGCAATCTACTTGTTCAGGGGAAATAACAAATTGGTTAAAATCTCCCCTATATCCCACTGGTTGGCTTGCCTTCTTTCAGGGTTTCAGTTAAGCCCACATCTTTTCAGAGGGATTCTTTTGCACCACGCCACTGATGGCAGCTCATTTGGAGATGTTGGAAGCAAAGTAATGTGAAGGAGAAGTCAGTTTAATAGACCTTAGCAAAAATGGAACAGCCTCGCCTTGGAATCCCTAAACTCATTACTGTGTACTTAAGCGCTAAGAGAGTAAAGATGTGACAAGGGGTAGAAAAGGTTTTTCTCTCACTCTGACGTCTCCCTCCCCGGTATAAACAGTCTACAAAGATAACATTTGCTAAGTTTTTAACATAATTATCCGAGAGTTTGATGGGAGAGAACGCTTCATAATTTATAAGCCAATTCTTGTGTAGCCAAATTACGTCTTTAATCCTTGCATATTAGAGAGACTATAAAACACAATTACATGTTACACAGGAAACAGACTCATAACACAATATGAACCAATCAATACAGCTCTTTCCCCCGCAGGATTCTGTTTGATATTTTAATGAGCCAAACGTCCAGACTAGGAATCAATATCCATTATGGCTCCTTCAGAAAGGACTAGTGGTCCTATCTCGTTACAGAGAGTCATCAGCAGAAAGTTCTCTCAAGCCTGTGTCTCCTGGGCCCAGCCAGTGGCCCATGGCAACAGTGCTTGGCTGGTCTCATTCCTTGACATTTGCTACTACAAATAATTTACTAGAATCCCATTTGTCTATGTCAGAACCTTTCACTTTGATGGAGGGAAAGGACGAAGTTGGTGGAGAGTGAGGCTCCTCGTTCTGGCTCACAAAACTCAGGGGTTTTCCAGGGTGCCATGTATATGTCACCATGGGTGCAGGGGGCCCTGGAACATGAGCTTCCATGCTCAGGACAGGCCGCTGGGAAAATACAGCAATAGTCTAGGGACCAGCGGATGCTATGACCATCCTTCTGTTTGAAAAAAGGAGACATTGAGATGGCGAAGCCTGAAGCTGGGAGGGGGAGGAAAGAAGGGGAAGAAAGGAGAAAGTAAGGAAGAAGGGAAATGTATCAACAAAAACACAGCTCTCTCCTCAAAGAGACAAGAGATAGTTTATTCTGAAGACTCGGGGAGAGGTGCTGTTCTTTCCAGAACTTTCCTCATGGAAACGAAGGAGAGGAAGGAGGGAGGGGAAGTCCATCAGTCAATCATTGACTGAGATGTTACTATTTTTATGTATTCCCAGAGGGAGATCTAAGCATTAAAGGTCTCATACTTGAATATGAAGTCGCTTGTGCCTCAGAGCATAAAACCTGGTCCTTCCCAGGCACTACCTAGGCTGAGGACCCAGGCAGTACATAATTGCCCAGGCTGTGCAGCTCCACAGCACTGTAAATGCCTGTGTATTATGCAACATGGCAGCCCTGAGCCAAACCAGGGGCTATCAAGCCCTCAAATTATGTCTAGGAAACTGAAAAAAAAAAAAACAACCTGAACATTATCTCAGCTTGATTTAATTTTGGTAGAATTAGCCAGTGGCTACCCTGTTGGGGAGCTCTGCTCACTGTGGAAATTGCTCATGTATCATCAACTCTACCAGTGCTCGCAAGGTCTGTCATTAATGGCCTCCACCTCATGAAGACACGGGGAGGCTGATAACTTGGCAAGGTCATAGAGTTGGGGGGTATCAGAGTCGAGAGTCAAGCCTGGCCAACTGCAGCCTCTATGCTCTACATTGGCCTTTAGCCCCAGTGGAAACAGAACCCATTGATAGAGACAGATCTTGTGTTTTGACAAAGTACATAGAGTCAACAGAGGTACACAGGAGCCTTGGAATTGCCAGGAAGAGGCCTAGGAGACCCCAAGGTAGCCAGGAAGGGTTAAGACGTTCATGGGTAAATCTGTGGCCAGAAAAAGCTACTGTGGACAGGTACCGTGTCTCTTGGTGTGTTTCTTGGCTAGTCAGTCTTGCAAGAATAAGAAGATGCTGTAAGGGAATAGGAAACAGTAGTCAAAACCATTAGAGGGAAACTCAATGTTCGTTTTCTCTCGGAAGCATGAACTACCCCACACTTCACTTCTCTTATCTCTTCTTCCTGACTTATCAAAATTTACTCCTGTAGCAGAAGTCTGACGCCTGCATTAATTTCCATTTAGGCCATCCACGAACATGCATTAAGACATCATTCCGTGCTTGATTCTTTGTCCTACACTGGTGCACATTGTCTTCTGGCTACAGCAGTCTTGGGAACCTGTGGCCATGTGGATGAACAAACACTGCCCCCCAGTGGCCTGGAGGGTACATAGACCCAAGTCAGAATTGATACTAGGGGGGTTCTGGAACATGACCTTTCCATGAGATGCCAGTCTGGTACCCTGTGGGAATGAATAATTTGTGCACACGCGTATGTTGAATGTCCCCTTCTGGCACCAAAGACTGAGGGAAGAAAAGTGAGTCAGACAGGCACAGCTCCCAGAAAACTCAAGAGAACTGCCCCAGAATATATAGATGCTGATGTGTCTTGGGAGAAAATCAGTCCATTCACACCGTGAATACAGACTGTCATATTTACCACACAAGCCAGAGCCTGAGAATCAGGGGAGAAAAACTCTGAGTGAGTAGCCACAGTGGCATTTGCAAACCAACCCTGGCCAGTGGAAGCCAGCTATGCCATCATGCCGTTACCATCCTCTTAGATGCTGTCACGCTAGTACCGCCCGCTTAGACTCGAAGCGGCGTACTCAAACCGTGGGATTTAATTTGTTCTCAGATAAAGCATACCTAGTTCTCAAGGGTGCTTTAACTTCCCTGGCAAGAGTGAAGGTATTCTGAAGAGACGCTGTGCCCCTCCCATTCTCTGTCAAAGGATTGAGTCAATAGCCCCGAGGAATTCCAATTTCCCCAGAGATATCCTGTGCTGTGGAAAAGAAAAGGCTAAAACCCTATGCTGGCATAAGGGGGAACTTGCCTCTTAAGAGGAGGCTCCACAAAGTTCTGGCAACTTTGTTAGAGAAGAGGATGGGCGGTACCACACCGGCACCAGGACTGCTTAGCCACGCCCACCTCTTGATTGCTATTTCCACTAAACTTCACATCAGGACCCAGAAGATAGGCTCAGGGCTCAGTACGCCTTTGCTCCTCTTTCTTGTTGAATACTTTCCACCCTGAATACTTCCTTTCTCTGTCTTCACTGTTAATTATCTTCAGTTTCTCTTGGTGAGTGTCTACGCCCTGGTTGCCGAGGCTCTGAGCTGACAGCTCTCATAACAGTATCAAGATGTGGGTTCCCAGACCCAAGCAGCAGAGATTTAGACTCTTCCGGGGTGGGGCCTGGTAATGGACATATTCACAGATGTTCTATGTGACGCCAACTGTATGCTCTGAGAAACACCTCGCCTTGAGATGGGGGCCGATTTCGGATCTGAACCTACATCATGGAGTGACCTTGAAGAATTCCCATTCTGGTCCTTAACATCCTCAAATGTAAAGACGGGCTTCTTAGTACACACTTGGTCTGTTTTGTGTCTTAGTATTAACCTCGCAATGAAGTACTTCCCGTGTGATGTAGGAAAACCAGCAACCAAACCTTGAATGTTACGTTCTGCTGCAGTAAAGAAGCCAGCCATTTCTTCATTTGAGCTCACAGCAGAGGGCATTTCATGGGGACCAACCCAAACACACACACACACACACACACACACACACACACACACGTGTGCGTGCTGCTGAGACATGGTTAGCATTTTTGCAAAGCATTTTGGTTAAACACGAATCATCCATGGCTCTTGGTCAAATGCAGACCCAGACTCCGTTGTGAGATGGGGTCTGATGCTGCAATTCAAATACGGACTCCGGTGTCACCAACACCATCGCTGCTGATCTCTGGGTCCCTACTTGGGAAGCAAGGATCTAAAAGGCTTAAAGGGAGATCAATATATAAAGCTGTCCTCGGGGTTTCGGCTCTCCACGGAATTAAAATGAAGTGCTCATCTTCCAGAAAGGATTGACATGAAGAACATCTCCGGAGCGTCACGGCACCCATAAGTTAATTGCTTTTCTGTAAGTATTTCAAGCAAAAGTACTATGCATTTATCTTAATGCAAATCCAGGAACTTGGTCTCTCCATATTCTGATAGATGAAGCAGCTTCCTAGTCAAAACGCTTTGCTATTTTTTCCCCTTATTACTATGTTGAGAAGCAAGCGATGTTACCAGCTTAAGTGTATTTATTCATTCATCAAACACAACGTCAGCAGGAACTCCGAGCTCTGTTCGCTGCTGGGTCGAGGGCTACGAAGAGAAAAGCAAGAAGGGGGCACAGAGAATGTTCCAGAGCTAATCAGGGTGGAGCCGCAACCAGACAGCAGACCCTCCATTCCAAGACGCGTCTTAATGCCTACCAAGAACCGTCAGGGGGCCACTTTGGAAAATACAGTCCTGTAGGCCTGAATTCCATTTTCTCCATTCTTTTCCAACGTGGACAGCAGAGAAAGGCTTTTACGAGGAAAAATGACCAGGCGACATGAAACACTGTCCTCTATAGAGCCACCATTTCCTATCCCCCAATTCTTAATTCAGAGCAGACACGAGTAATTTCCCCTCAATCGCACCTCCTCTCTGAAGCCATAAGCCACATTTTCACACTTGGACCTTATTCATTCCTATCTGAAGTCATTGTTTTGCCGGGCTCTGTGGGCCATCACAGCAACCAGCCAGTATCCCTCAGGTTTCTGGAAGCCCAGGGCCTGGCTTCTCCACCCGCAAATCAGTCTCCACCCACAGGTCAGTCTCCACCCACAGGTCAGTCTCCACCCACAGGTCAGTCTCCACCCACAGGTCAGTCTCCACCCACAGATCAGTCTCCACCCACTGGGCAGTCTCCACCCACAGGTCAGTCTCCACCCACAGGTCAGTCTCCACCCACAGGTCAGTCTCCACCCACTGGGCAGTCTTCACCCACAGATCAGTCTCCACCCACAGGTCAGTCTCCACCCACAGGTCAGTCTCCACCCACAGGTCAGTCTCCACCCACAGGTCAGTCTCCACCCACAGGTCAGTCTCAACCCACAAATCAGTCTCCACCCACAGGTCAGTCTCCACCCACAGGTCAGTCTCCACCCACAGATCAGTCTCCACCCACAGGTCAGTCTCCACCCACTGGGCAGTCTCCACCCACAGATCAGTCTCCACCCACAGGTCAGTCTCCACCCACAGGTCAGTCTCCACCCACAGGTCAGTCTCCACCCACAGATCAGTCTCCACCCACAGGTCAGTCTCCACCCACTGGGCAGTCTTCACCCACAGATCAGTCTCCACCCACAGGTCAGTCTCCACCCACAGGTCAGTCATCCACACAGAGATCAGCCTTATGAGCAAGAAGCTTTGAGAAGAATGCAGTGGTGGGCATCTTGGTATCTGAGAAAGCAGCAGAGGCAGGAAGGCCTCTTGCTGGCTGTCCCTTATTTTCCTTGGATGTCACTCAGAGACATCCATGGAGGAGAAGAACAGCCTTACCTCTGAGGACCACGGAGTCCACTGAAGAAGCTGAACAAAGGGGAGTTCCGTGTGGTGACTATTCTCTTTTATCCAACCACACTGCTCTTCAGTTTCTCTTTGCAATAAAACTGGCATAACAGAACCAGCTTTCCTTGCTTCCTCGGGTCTTCAATTCTTTTCAATTCCACTCTGATGGCGCCTGTGTTCTTGGACCGGACGCGTTCTGGGAAAGCAGCGGTGCTTAGGAAGTGCCCGGGCTATTTCCTCAGTTCGGCTTTCCTGGCTGAGTGTTTAAGAGGAGCCATCAATGGGGTTCAGCCAGAAAAATAAATTTCAATGAATATTTATATCTTGGGGGTATTTATGACAAATAAATTATTTTTGTCATGTGATCAGAAGTGCTGACTTAAAGAAAATACAGTATATAAAAATACAAATATAATTCATGTGTATATTTTATATACATAAAACAGTATGCATTGTAAAAACATAAAAAGCCAATAGTAGCATATAATATACAATTGAAAACATACTTGTGGGTAATTTTTCATTTTAATAGTATATATAAAACTGTAATAGATATTGTATTTTAATATACCTTATTTAAATGTATTTAAATAAATATATATTTGTTTTAGCATAGATACTTTTTGATTCTTTTGTATATATGATGTGTGTGTATGCATGTGCATGTGTGCATGTGTCTGTGTTTGTGCAAATGCAGGCACAGGCACGCTATGATGTTTGTGTAGAGGGCAGAGGTGTTAATCCTTCCCTCCTATCTTGTTTGAGACAAAGTCTCTTTGCTCTTCGCCGCTGTGTATGCCAGGGTAGCTGGCCCATGTGCTTCCAAGAAGTCCCTTGTCTCTGTCCCCCACCTTACCATAGGAGTGTGAAGATTACAGATTCCTGTCATTGCGTCAGGCTTTGTGTGGGTTCTAGGGATGGAAATATAAGTACTTCGTTCGTATAGTAGGTACCTTAACCACTGAGCCATCTTCCAGCCCCAAGGATGGCATATTTTAATATGCTTTAAACCATAATTCACACTTTTAAATATTAACAACTACATATGTATATCTTTTCATCTGCACTTTACAAAGTGCTATTATTTTTTAATACTTAGAAAACATAGTATGTTTACTGATATCTTAAAGCTTCTAGAAATCTCCTCCCTAGGGAACAAGGCACCTGTCCACTCACCAGCAAGAAAAAAAACGGCATCATGCATGTTCATGACTCAGATCATGTATTCTATCAACAAACATCACTATCCCCTCTGTGTGCCAGGTCCTGGCCAGCGGGCCTCGCCCTGTGTCTGTTCTGTGCACATGGCCGGCAGGCTCAGGAGGGAGCTGATGAGTTCTCGCATCATCTCCCCATGTCTGTCTGTCTGTCACTTGTGATCCCCCTGTTCCCTGTGGTATCCTCACTGGTGCCAGTTTAGCTGCCGCGTTGATGCCTCATGCTTTGTGTCTAGACGTGGCCTAGTTTTTAGAGAGTTCTGACCTTTCTCTTCAGAGGATCCAATTTTAGCTCCAAAGCCAGAGAACTTGAGCCTCTGATTACTCATCTGGCTCACTGCCTGGTCTCCTGTAGCTGTCAGTGTCAGAGAGAGAGAGAGAGAGAGAGAGAGAGAGAGAGAGAGAGAGAGAGAGAGAATTCAGAACTCCTTTCTATAACAGAATTGATCTGGAAATGGTATACCAGATGGCTATTGGGCCCCCTACCACCTACCAAAGTTAGTGGCTTGAAACAATAATCATTTACTCAACTCATAGTTTCGGGGTGTGTGAATGATTTTGGTGAGGCGTAGCTGGGTGTCTCTGGTCCTGCCTGGACTCCACCAAGCACAGAACAAGGTGAGATGGGTTTTCTGATGCTGGCTTGGTTTTTTTTAA
The DNA here is from genome assembly GCF_011064425.1 of Rattus rattus. NCBI lineage: Eukaryota > Metazoa > Chordata > Mammalia > Rodentia > Muridae > Rattus > Rattus rattus. The sequence goes on from NC_046161.1 coordinate 107,127,215, forward strand.
TTACTTACTTCTTCTCGAGGACAGGTGTCTGACTCTTGTGGTCGGTCGTCCTTCAGTATGTTGGTTTGGGCTCAAAAATGGGGCCAACCAAGATGCGAATAGACGATGGCTCACGCTTGGACCCTTCTCACAGACAAACAGTCTCTCCTAAATGAGAGAAGCCACAGAGCAATGGTGCAGAGAGCATGTGTGCAGAGAGGGTGGAGCTGGGCAGTAGCTTTGCAAACTCCTGCTGAGGACCAGCACAGAAGCAGATTCTTCTTGCAATGTCTTGCCTATGGTCACATCAAAAGAAGTGGCCTGTCAGTAGCAGGTGACCAATCGCTGAGAACGAGTCAGTCTAGAGTCGACCGGTCTGAAATATCATGTGTATAGAAACAAAGTGAAGAACACGAAAGGCCAGAGTCAAAGCTACAAATTCCCATCTACTCTCTCAAGAGATGCCAATCATGGTTTAGGAATCTGACACACTCTTCTTGGCATGGAGATTGGACCATCTCCACGTCATCGAGTCCCAGAGCCACTGGTTTGATGTGCCTCCAGGCAGCCCACCTTCCTTGGCATGTTATTTCCTTCTAACATTACATGCTTGTCAGGGCAGTGAGGTATTCTAGAGCGGGGCTGTGGAAATGCATGTCAAGTAGCATTCTGAGAGCTGGAAGTGAGCATCTCACAGACCACTTAATTTTGAAACCAGCTCTGGTGGGGCTCTCTCCACTGTGGTTCCAAATTTAGCTGAGACCTCTTGGCGGGGATCCTTTTCGACCTGGTGTTTATCCTTGGTTCCCATACGGGAGGTATGGTTAGGGGAAAGCACCCACGATGACGTAGACAAAAGTTCTCCGAGTTCTTGAAGAACTGATTCTACCCAATATTCTTCATTTTACATTCTCTTTCTTTCAATAGTTCTCTGTTACAGTCACCTGAGACCTTCTAATAGGATTTAATTTTACTTCAATTTGATGGGAGAAAACCTGTGAAAGTTATGGTACTGGCTGCTTCTCTTTTCTGGTTGTGCATCTGGGTTGGTGTTGGCAACCTTTGTTGCCGTGGTGACAAGATGCAGAAATGGGATGTAAGGAAGGAAGGTTTATTAGGGCTCAGGTTTCCAGGTTCAGTCCATCCTGGTGAGGAAGGCATGGCCACAGGAGCTCGAGGTGGCTGGCCACACTGCATCTGTAGTTAGGAGGTGGAGAGAGATGGACGTTCATACTCCATTTGCAGCCATTTTCTATTCTAGGCTCAGTTTCACCTCAGTCCCCTCTGGGAATGGTGCTGCCCACATTTGGGACTGGGCGTTTTTGTCAGTGAGATCTTTCTGGAAACTCTATTGTAGACACAACCAGATGAGTGTTTTCTATGGAGACTTTAAATCCCGTCAAGCTGACAAATGAAGATGAACCATCAGGCAAAACCCTCCGATTCCTCCCCGAGTGAAGTTAGATTTCAGACACACTCTCTTCCCACATATGGGTGAGTGTGTAGAGGAAAGGGATGTATGCCAGCCTCAGACAAGCGTCAAGGAAGTGCATTAAACAGGGTCGCTCACCAAGCTTGAAGCTTACCAATTTGGCTGGGCTGGCTAGCCAGCTAGCTCTAGGGCTCTGCTTAGCTCTGTCCCCTGAGCAGGTTAAGTCCCCTGGGCTGCAGATGCACACTGGATTTTTTATGTGGGAGCTGAGGGGCTGAACACTGGTCCTTGTGTGTCAGTTGCAGATGTCTCACTAATGGATCCCACCTCGCTTAGGTAAAGCTATAGATACCTTCTATTAATCAGAGCTTTAGATTTTTCTCTTCAGAATTCATATTCCTATAGGGTCTGACCAAATATGATAAGAGAGCAGAAAAGGTGCTTTACTCTCCCCCTGACTCTTCCCTTGTTCTGTCTTCTTTCCTCTCACCTTCTCTTTGTCCTTCTGTTCCCTCTCTGAGAGATTTATTAAGGACTACCATGAACTACAGCCCTTGGGCCTGGGTTAGTCTCTGGACTTCCGATGGCTGCAGTCCCTGAAGGGAGGTATACAGCATTAGCCACCAGAGTCTGGGCATCAGGGGACCCACAGCAAAAGAGTCCATGCTGAAACTGAGTGTGCAAGTTGAGTCAGCTCAGCCCTGTCCCTTGAGGGAAACTTGGGCCTTAGGGTGCAACAGGGGCAGCAAGAGAAAAGGAAGAGAGAAGGAAATTCTGGGAAGATACAGCTATGTTGCCATTGAAGGCCAGAAGAAGAGATTAGAGCTGGCTCTGTGATGACATTGTCCTGCTTGTACCTCCACGCACATGGAGAGACTCCCAACACTGAGATCTGGGGCTGCACATTCCTCGTCTGTAAAGAGCTGTTGTCTATCCAGACCCCTGTGTGGGTTGGCTGGAAGGCTCTCCAACATGGTGTGACTCTTATGGAAGGTGGACGGTCAGGAGAGCATGCATGTGAGAAGCAAGAGGGTTAAATTACCTCTATATAATTAACCCGATCCCCTCATCATGTTAACAGTATTAACACGAGGGTGGGGTGCCCCAACTTAAACATTTCCAAGGATTGTCACAGTGGCCACTACATTTCAGCATGAGTTTGGGAAGGAACGTTCAACCCTAGAGCATAGCGAAGGTGCTACCGTAGAAAGCCAACTACTCCACAGTGGGTGTTGGGAGGGCAAGCAAGACTGAGAAGTAATCTCCTCTCCTGTTCCGGTGTCCCTCCAGCGCCCCCTACTGACAAGGCATAACGTGTGCTGGAAGTCAAAGAAACTTCTAGAAGGTCCTCGCTATTTGTCACAGAGCGGGCTGAAAGGTAGCTTAGAGCAGGGGCCACTGTGTTGGTGACTGTCATCATCACATAGAGGGCAGGGATGCTGAAAACTCAGCAGTCACTGTTCATTCTTCTGAAGGAAAGTGAACATGAGCTGGGAAGGGTCAATCTAGTCAGTACAGTGCTTGTTTTGTAAACTCCAGAACCTGAACTGCATGAAAAAGTGTGCCGGCCGGCTTGTACTCCCATTCCTGGGGAGGTAGAGACAGAAAGATTCCCAACAACGAATGGTCAGCCTCTTGGACAAGTTTGAAGCCAGTTTCAAGAGCAAAACAACAACAAAAGTAAAGCCAAGAGATGGTGGGTGTGCCTGGTGAACGCCTGAAGTTGACCTCTGTCTCCACATGCGTGTGTCTTAGAAAGACAACCTATATTTTCTGTCTGCAAAGCAATGTCCCAGGAACTGCTATTATTTCTAAAACTGTAATGACAAATTCTCATGAGAGGATAAAATTAAGAATACCAATACGAGTCCTAACTGCTTGAATGGCATCGTATTAAGACGGCAGGATTTCACTTATGGCTTTAGAGACGAGCGCTGGAGAAATTATTTATTTAAACAAATGTGTACCACCGAGTTCCTCAGATTTCATGAGAAGCAGGAAAAGACTGCTTTCCAGAATCATAATTCCAGGTTCTAGATGGGACATATGAAAATCTTGGGTGCAGCTTTGATGTAACAACATGTCTTGAAAGACTTGCTAAGTTCAGGTCAGTCCCTTGAGCCCAATATTACCTCATACTCTTAAGACCTGTTTCCAAGAAATGTACAAACGATTCTCTAGAAAGGTGTATCTGTGAGATCAATAAGGGTGTGGAAAGCAGGGGTTGGAGGGAAGTCAGGTAGAGGGTGAGTTGAAGGGAAGGCCCCAGTGGTGGTGGAGGAGACAGGCTCATGGCTGCTCTGTGCTGGAAACTACTGTTTACACAAGGGCACCCAGGTAGCTTGCCCTCCAAGCACCTCCACAGCTCTCTGCCCAGGTAATGGGAACTCCAGTCCTCATAAAACAAAATGATAGACGTGTAAACGCATCATTGTCCTGGGCAGAAGTGGGCGTTAGAGCACCCAGAGAAAAGTAAACAGGAATTGTGTCAACAGCCTTAGAGGATGTGTAGGCAGAATGTGTCCTCCCCATCCTTCTGCCTCTGCTGTTCACTTCCTCTTAAATTGCTATGCCATTTGTATTTCTGTCGCTGTGATAATCTGTGGCAAAATGTGACTTAGGGGAAGAAAGGCTTATTTTAGCTCACAATTCCATGTCGTCATCCAGGGGAAGTCAAGGCAGGAACTTAAAACAGCTAGTCACAGCATGTCCACAGCTAGCCACAGACACGAAATACATCCATGCATCCCCCTGACCCACTTTCTTGTTCTCAGTTGGCTTTCTCCACTCTTAGATAGTTCAGGATTCCTTGCCTAGGGAATGGTGCTGCCCACACTGGGCTAGGTCTTCCCATATCCATTTAGTTAATTAAGAGACCCCCTGCCCCAACCTGAAGACAGGCAAAAACAATCAATGAGCTCCATCTGGCTTTAGTGAGAGACCCTGTCTAAAAAAAAAAAAAATACAAATAAGAAGTCAGGAACACCAAAGGAAGACAGCTGATATTGATTTCCAGCCTCTATGTGTACGATTCACACATTCACACACACACACACACACACACACACACACACACACACACACACACACACACACACACACACACACACACACAGTGGGAGGAGAAAGGGAGGGAGAAGTATTTAAAGAACCATCTTCAGGAAAGCACAAGTTCAGAGGGAGTACATAGCATTACTTCAACAACACAAGACTGGATCGCCTCTTTTTCCTTCCTTGTTTTTCCTGTAAGCTTTGACCCCTAACCTCCTGCCAGGGACCCAGAAAATCCTATGCCATTGACCATTGCACTTATGGTCAAGAGCGAATGAGACCTGTTGAATTTTCCCATGCTGACCTAGCCACAGTCAATCATATCTTTCCAAGGAGAAAATAAAATGTTACCCTTGTCTCTCCTGCCCGGACTTACAAGTGAGCAGAATGCCTCTCCCGTAAGCTGTGCAAACATTCAGATGCCCTGCCCTGCCCTGCCATGCTGATGGTTCCCCACTGTGGTCCAAACAGTTTGCTTTCTCAGAAACTAATTGGGAATGGATGTTCGCTGATGATGCTATTGGAATCACGGTGGTAAACCCATGTGCGTGTCCAGAGGCATAACCAGATTCTCCAAATGAAGACCATGGAGAAAGCACACAAAGAGGTGCCTCCGTTTGTTAATTATTTTTATAAAAAATTTTAATGCAAATGAGTGTTTCCTTGCCTGTATTTTTGTGTGCCGTGTGCATGCAACACCCAAAGAGGCCAGAAGAGGGCGCCAGATTCCCTGAAACTGTCAGTGCTGAGAGTAAGCATCCATCCGGGTGCTGGGAACACTATCCCTGGTCCTCTGCAAAAACAACCAGTGCTCTTAACCATCGAGCCATATCTTTAGCTCCAAGCTTTTTAATTCCTAAAATTATTGCTAATCTCACCCACTTCCCGCCCACACACACATTTCTCCCACTTCCTGCTTCACATCCTCTAAAACGAATTAACTAACCATTCACAGGACTTGAAGGAACCCCGCATTTGTTAGCACTGCAGAGGACAGCTGTGCTAATAAAACTGCCCAAGTTACCTGCCTCTTGTCCCTTTCCTCTGTTGGAAGTGTCTTTTCTTGGATAATGGAGTTTAATGAGGTAGAAGAAGCCTGGCATTTCTCTCTGTGCTAGCAATCTTTCAGGATCCCTCCGATAAATTTAGTGGCGCTGGCTCTAGACTCCATTTGTGTTCCTAGAGGGTCGTTATTCTCGCAAACTGTGCATCATTAAGCTTTTATAATAAGTGGCCTATTAGATGCTGTAAATAGTGTAGCCCAGCAGCCTGGTCCCAGCAGGGCATAGTGAGGCTCAAGCCACTATGCGGCTCCAGTGGACAGTTGGGTCTGGAGAATGTTGGTCCAGAATTGCCAAGTAGGAGGAAGGCTGGTCTGCAGGCGGAGGATGGGGGATCGGGCGTGGAGTTTGGAGCTCAGCTCCACCCCTGCTAAGCAGAAGCTCACCTTTTGTCTTCTCAGAACCCCAGCTTACTTAGAAGATATTTTTAATGCCGGTATTCTTGGTAGGGGGTGGTCCTACCTGGCGGGCTATGAAGTATCTCTACTATTTGGAAGCTGTTCTTGTAACACCTATTGGTATCTATAGTCCGCACATCCTTTGATTCTGGAAATCCCTCTGGGTCGACCCATAAAACTAAACACAATCATGAACTAGCACATGTGCCTTGGTATTTCTGCAACCTTCACCCCACTAGTGGCCTGTGTTTGTCATGGGATATTGTGTAGTCCAGACTCTATAACCGTAGAGAAGAAACTTTCTGTTGTTTAAGGCATTCAGACTGTGGCAATTTGTTATGGGAGGAGCCATAAGCTGGGTATCACCTGTACATTTATATGTCATTATCTTTACAGTGCATGTGCATGCAGTGAAAATAAACACACAGATGCTGTCATGGACTACGCAGATCCCAGCCCAAACGACCGTCACTATCTACTACCCTCCTCAGGCTACTTGCCTAGATGACCCAGCTAGCATTTTCATTAGGATTTTATTTAGAATGTCTTAATTTATATTTGCATTGTAAGAGTGCTTTAAAGAGATTTTTCATTTCCTGGTTGAAGTCACTGCTATTATTATTATTATTATTATTATTATTATTATTGCTATTCTTGTTATGGATTCTAGTTTTATTGCAATGCCAACAGAGAACACTCTTCATGTCATGTTCACATAATAGTACGGGGCTGTTCTACACAGGATCAGATATCCTGCCTCCTCCTCTCCTGCACAGCTATTGGCTGGTGGTTAATGATCACCTCTTCATTAACCAGTCAGAGGTGATGGGAATTTTTGTTTGTTTGTTTGTTTGTTTAACATGACATTTAGACAGGAGACATTTGACAATGCCAACGTCTGGATTGCAAGCAGATCTCTGGGCACAGAGATCAGCATCTGAACACAAAGTGCACAAAACCATGTCCCAGCGTTTTTACTTCGTGGAATGTGCTGAGCTGAAATGAGAAGCTATCATCCGGTTTGCCACACGTGTCTGAGAAGGGATACTTTCAATGGTTAGGGAATAAAGTTTAACGAGTATGGGTCACATGAACATTGTTTCTTTTTTGTAAAAGATATTGTTGCTATTATTGTGTGTATGTTGGAGAGCACAGGGGAGGTGGAGTGTGGAGGTCAAAGGACTACTTTCAAAAATCATTTACCAGGCTGGAGAGATGGCTCAGTGATTAGCAGCACTGGCTGCTCTTCCAGAGGTCCTGAGTTCAAATCCCAGCAACCACATGCTGGCTCATAACCATTCTATAATGAAATCTGGTGCCCTCTTCTGGCCTGCAGGTAGAATATTGTATGTGTAATAAATAGATTTTTGATAAGAAAATATTTACCTTAAAAAAAAGAACAGTTCTATTTCCATTGTGTGGGTGGAGATACTCATAGAGAAATGGATAGATGGATAGATAGTAAGAAGGTCATACATCCAGATGGAGGGACCAAAGGACTTAATGACAGAGCATTGTCTTGACCAACAATGTCTTGGTCACCCTCTGGTGAATTGTTGAAAACGTACAGATTGCGTGCTCTTTCAGCTACTATCTGCTTCAACATGTTTTTCAGTCACTTTGGTTCAAAATCTCTGGCTGGATTTTTAAAAACAACCTTCGGTTGACACTTTCTTTAGTTTCAAGAAAATGCTGCTCCCAGGGGGTGACTTTCCCCATTACCTTTCTAGAAAATTCTGCTGCAAACCCGATAGTCTGTCATTTTCAAGTTTGACCGGTTCTTTCACTGAGAGGCACGTGGTTATTCCTTGTTGTCTGTGAAGCCCAGTGGTGCTTGTTCCTGTGAGTCCAGTAACTTACAGGTTGGGAATGACAATTCCTGTTACAGGTTGACCTTGAGGCTGACAGTTCAGGGGTGTGTCCATCTCCCAGAGCATGCTCATAGAGTATGTTCCCTTGTCTGCTTCCATGGGTTACGTTTTAACACGCCAGCTCTTTCACCATTTCTGTTTCTTCCTGAGTTCTAGTGGTGCCTGTTCCAAGGTCCTCGGCTTCTTTACTTCACTGCTTTTCTCATGACAGGCTCCCCTCGTCTTCTCAGTGTCCCTCGATTTAGTTTTAATTGAGTTGATTTTCATTTAGGGACTTTGTGCTTTAATCTGACTTTTTTTTAATGACTAAAATTACTTCGATGATCAAGCTCACCTCTTCCTGTTTTCTGGACATTTTATTCTGTATTTCTTTTTTAAATTAATTAATTAATTATTCACTTTACGTGCCCCTCCCTGCCCCATTCCCAATCACCCCCTCCTACAATCCTTCCCCCTCCCCCTCTCCTCCTCTGAGTCTGTGGGGGAACCCCTTGGGTATCCTGAACCCTGATACTTCAAGTCTCAGCAAAGCTGGGAGCTCCCTCTCCCAGTGAGGCCAAACAAGGCAGCCCCGCTAGAACGTATCCCACATACAGGCAACAGTTCCTGCAACAACTTATCTGGTCATTTGGGACCCACATGGAGACCAAGCTACATATCTGTTACATATGTGTGGGGAGCCTAGGTCCAGCCAGTGTATGTTCTCTGGTTGGTGGTTCAGTCTCTGAGAGCTCCAAGGGTCCAGGTTAGTTGACTCTGTTGGTCTTCCTGTGGAGTTCTTATCTCCTCAGGGCCTGCAATCCTTCCTCCCATTCTTCTGTAAGAGTTCCCAAGCTCCTCCCACTGTTTGACTGTGGGTGTCTGTATCTGTCTGAGTCAGCTGATGGGTGGAGCCTCTCAGAGGACAGCCATACTAGGCTCCTGTCTGCAAGCATAACAGAGTATCATTAATAGTTTCAGGGATTGGTGCTTGCCCATGGGATGGATCTCAAGTTGGGCCGGTCATTGAGTTCCACTGGGGTTCTTGCCTGTCCACAGGAGGAGACCTCTTCAGGTTCCACACCCCCACTGCTGTGAGTCTCAGCTAAGGCCATCCCCATTGATTCTTGAGCACCTCACCATCCTAGGTCTCTATCTCTTCCTGGAGATGCCTCCTGCTGTGCCCCGCCCCCCAACCTTATCGGTTGCAGATTTCCATTCAATCTCATGGCCATCCTAATATCCTCCCTGCCCCTCTCCACGCCTAACCCAGAGGCCCCCCCACCTCCCTCATGATCCCCTCTTCCACCCAGTACCCTCCCTCCATCTGCCTTCCAAGACCATCCCATTGCCCTTTCCAAGTGAGACTCGAGCATCCTTGCTTGTGTCCTCCTCCTTATCCAGCCTCCTTGGGTCTATAGAGTGTAAAATGGACATCCAGTGTTTTATGGCTAATATCCATTTACATACACAAATGCATGTCCTTTTGGGACTGGGTTACCTCACTCAAATTCATGATACCTTTGTTTTTCACAGCTCAGTAGTATTCCATTGTGTAGATGTACCACATTTCTTTATCCATTCTTCAGGTGAGGCACATCTAGGTTGTTTCCAGTTTCTGGCTATTACAAAGAAAGCTGCTATGAACATGGTTGAGCAAGTGTCTTTGTGGGATGGTAGAGCATCTTTTGGGTCTATGCCCAGGAGTGAGTGGTATAGCTGTGTCTTGAGGTAGAACGCCAAATTGATTTCCAAAGTGGTTATATAAGTTTGCACTCCCACCAGCAGTGGAGGAGTGTTCCCTTTGCTCTACATTCTCCCTAGCATGTGCTCTCACTTGAATTTTTGATCTTATCCATTCAGATGCGTGTAATATGGAATCTCAGAGTTGTTTTGATTTGCGTTTCCCTGACAACTAAGGACTTTGAACATTTCTTTAAGTGTTTGTCGGCCATTCGAGATTCCTCAATTGAGAATTCTGTTTAGCTCTGTGTCCCATTTTTATTTGGGTTATTTGGGTTGTTAATGTTGAACTTCTTAAGTTCTTTATGAATTGGCTATTAGCCCTCTGTCTAATGTAGGCTTGGGGAGGATTCTTTCCCAACCTGCAGGCTGCCATTTTGTGTTATTGACAGTGTTCTTTGCCTTACAGAAGCTTTGCAGTTTCATAAAGTTCCATTTATCAATTGTTGATCTTAGAAGCTAAGCCATTGGTGTTCTGTTCAGGAAACTGTCTCCTGTACCAATGCATTCAAGGGTATTTCCCACTTTCTCCTCTATGAGATTTAGTGTATCCGTTTTTATGTCGAGGTCCTTGATCCACTTGGACTTGAGTTTTTCGTGCTGGGTGGTAAATATGGATTTATTTTCATTCTTCTGCATGTAGACATTCAGTTAGATCAGTACCATTTGTTGAAGATGTTTATCTTCAACATTGTTGAAGTTGTTTATCTTTTTTTTTCCACTGTATGGTTTTGGCTTCTTTATCAAAATCAATTGTCCATAGTTGTGCGGGTTTATTTCTAGGTCTTTGATTCAATTATATTGGTTATCATATCTGTTTTTGTACCAATACCATGGGATTTTTTTTATCACTACTGCTCTGTAGTATAGCTCGAGGTCAGGCATGGTGGTTCCTCCTGAAGTTCTTTTATTGTTCAGGATTGTTTTGGCTACCCTGGGTTTATTATTTTTCATATGAGTTGAGAATTGCTCTTTCAAGATCTATAAAAATATTGAGTTGGAATTTTGATGGGGATTGCACTGACTCTGTAGATTGCTTTTGGTAAGATAGCTATTTTTACTATGTTAACCCTACCAGTCTATGAGCATGGGCGGGCGTCCTTCCATCTTCCGATATATTCTTCAATTTCTTCTTCTGGGACTTAAAGTTCTTATAATACAGAACTTTCACTTGCTTGGTTAGAGTTACACCAAGATATTTTATATTATTTGTGGCTATTGTAAAGGGTGTTGTTTCCCTAATTTCTGTCTTGGCCAGTTTATCATTTTTATTAAAAAGGGCTACTGATTTCTTTGAGTTATCTTCATATCCAGCCACTTTGCTGAAGTTAGCAGTTGTAGGAGTTCTCTGGAGGAATTTTTGAGGTTGTTTATGAATACTATCATATGCAAATAACAATACTTTCCCTTCTTCTTTTCCAATTCATATCCCCTTGATCTCTTTTAGTTGTCTTATTGTCCTGGCTAGAACTTCAAGTACTATATTGAATAAATAGGGAGAGAGTGGGAAGCCTTGCCTTGTCCCTGATTTTAGTAGAATTGCTCTAAGTTTCTCTCCACTCAGCTTGATGTTGGCTCTCTGGTCTTGCTCTATATTGCTTTGATTATGTTTCGGTATGTGCCTTGGATCCCTGGTCTCTCTAATATTAATATGAAGGGGTACTAGATTTTGTCAAAGGCTATTTTTCAGCATCTAATGAGATGATCTTGTGATTTTTTTTCTTTCAGTTAGTTTATATGGTGGATTACGTTGATGGATTTTCATATATTGAGCCATTCCTGGATCCCTGGGATGAAACCTACTTGTTCATGATGGATGATATTTTGATGTATTGATGGATTCAGTTTTCCAGTATTGTATTGAGTATTTTTCATCAATGTTCATAAGAGAAATCGAAGTTCTTTCTTTGTTGAGTCTTCGTGTGGTTTAGGTATCAGGAAAACTGTGGCCTCATATATAGAATCAGTTTGGCAGTGTTCCTTATGTTTTTATTTTATGGACTAGTTTGAGGAGTATTGGTATTAGCTCTTCTTTGAAAGTCTGGTAGAATTCTGCATTAAAACCATCTGACCTTGGACTTTTTTTTTGTTGGGAGACTTTTAATGGCTGATTGCTTCTATTTATAAGGAGTTATGGGGCTGCTTAGATGGTTTACTTGATCTTGATTTAACTTTGGTAAGTGTCATCTGCCTAGGAAATTGTCCATTTCATCGAAATTTTCCAATTTTGTGTCGTACAGGCTTTTGAATTAAGATCTAATGATTCTTTGAATTTCTCCACTGTCTGCTGTTATGTCTCCATTTTTATTTCTGATTTTGTTTATTTGGTTATAGTCTCTCTGTCTTTTGGTTAGTTTGGCTAAGGGTCTATCTATCCTGTTGATTTTCTCAAAGAACCACCTCTTGCCTTCACTGATTCTTTGTATTGCTTTCTTTGTTTCTAATTCATTGATTGCAGGCCCTGATTTTGATTATTTCCTGCCTTTTACTCATCTTTGGTGTGCTTGCTTCTTTTTTTTCTAGAACTTTCAGGTGAACTTTTAAATTGCTGATATGAGAATTTTCTAATTTCTATGTGGAATCACTTGGTGTTGTGAACCTTCCTCTTAGCACTGCTTCCATTGTATTCCATAAATTTGGGCATGTTGTGCCTTCATTTTCATTGAATTCTAGAAAGTCTTTCATTTCTTTCTTTATTTCTTCCCTGACCCAGAGACCATTAAGTAGAGAATTGTTCAGTTACCATGGGTGTGTAGGCTTTCTGGTATTTGTACTGTTGCTGTAGTTCGGCTGTAATCTATGGTGGTCTGATAAGATACAAGATGTTATTTCAATTTTCTTGTATCTGTTGAGGCTTGCTTTGTATCCAACTATATGGTCAATTTTGGAGGAGGAGCTATGAGGTGCTGAGAAGAAGGTATATTCTTTTGTATTTGGGTGAAATATTCTATAGATGTCTGTTATGCCCATTTGTTTCATAATGTCTGTTAGTTTCATTAATTCTCTGTTTAGTTTTTGTCTGGATGACCTGTCAGTTAGTGAGAGTGGGGTATTGAAGTCTCTCACTATTAATGTATGGGGTTTGATATTTGATTTAAGCTTTATCAACGTTTCTTTTACAAATGTGGGCTCCCTTGCATTTGGGGCATAGATGTTCAGAATTGACATATCACCTTGGTAGATTTTTCCTTTGATGAGAATGAAGTGTCTTCCCCTGTCTCTTTTGATTAATTTTGGTGGAAAGTCTATTTTATTAGCTATTAGAATGGCTACTCCAGTTTACTTCTTGGATCTGTTTGCGTGGAAAACTTTTTTCTAGCCCTTTATTTGAGGTAACGTCTATCTCTATCACTCAAGAATGTTTCCCATATGCAGCAGAATGATGGATCCTGTCGTAGCATCCATTCTGTTAGCCAGTGCCTCTTTATTGGGGAATTGAGTTCATTGATGCTGAGAGATATTAATGACCAATGATTGTTATTTCCAGTTTTTTTCAGTTGGTGGTAGTGTGTGTGTGTGTGTGTGTGTGTGTGTGTGTGTGTGTGTGTGCTTTCTTTGTGCTTGTGTGGAATTGTTGTTGTAAAAATAAAAAAGGAACCTTTCCCATGTGTACCCTTGCAATCGGTCACTCTCTCACTAGTTCCAGCTCTAGCAGGCCATTGGAACTATTGCTAATTTATCTCAGCGTCTCCATGCTGCCCCCAAGTACTCTCTGACCCAGGTGGGTTGCTGCCACGCCAGTTTCATACATAGACCTCCTATCTCACGGCTTTCTTACTGTGGACTCTGTTCACATTTCCAGCATCCACCCCCTGGTCTCAGTGGCAGCTGTAACTCTCTGCCATTGCTCTGTTACATTCCCAACACCTACCCACTAATAGTTATGGCATAAACTCCTAACAACCCGTTAAAATCAGACTCAACAAACTGTAACCCAACAATCAGATTTATATGTTAAATTGTCAATCCACAATATATCCTCACAATAAACTTACAACAAATTGATAAGGATATAAACTCCCCACCTAGATAAGATAAATTTGCCTACAGAAATCCATTCCAACTACCTTGGCAATTCAAGACCAATCGAATCTAGGCCATCCTTCTCGGTCTCCATCTTTATTCTCTTTCCTTTTCCTTCTCTCCTGCATAACAAAAACATTGTCCTAACCTTATATTTTTACTGTTCAATCACGGCCTTGACTTAACTGGTGCCAGCCCTCACCTGCATATAGACATCAACCTACATGGAATTACTTATTTCCTGTGTTTTCTTGGCTGTAGTTATCCACCTTGGGTTGGAGTTTTCCTTCTAGGATTTTCTGTAGGACTGGATAGATATTGTTTGAATTTGAATTTGTCTTAATATATCCATTTCTCCATTTATGGTGATAAGAGAGTTTTGCTGGGTATAATAGTCTACGTTGGTATCTGTAGGGTTTTGTTTTGTTTTGTTTTTAGATATTGCAAGATATCTGTCCAGGCCCTTCTAGCTTTTAGAGTCTCTGTTGAGAAGTCAGGTGTAATTCTGATAAGTCTGCCTTTGTATGTTACCTGCCCCTTTCCTTTTACTGCTCTTAATGGTCTTTCTGTTATGTAGATTTTGTGTTTTAATTATTATGTGGCAGGAGGATTTTCTTCTCTGGTTCAGACTAATAGGTGTTCTACAAGCTCCTCGTATGTTTATAGGCATCTCTTTCTTTAGGTTGGGAAAGTTTTCTTGTACAATTATGGTGAAAATATTTTCTGGGCCTTGGAGCTGGGTCTCTTTCCCTTCTATTCTCATCATTCTTAGGTTAGGTATTTTCATGGTATCCCAGATTTCCTGGATGCTTTGTGTCAGGAATTTTTTAGATTTAACATTTTCTTTGACCGATGTATCAATGTCTTCTATTGTATCCTCTACACAGGAGATTTTCTCTTCTATCTCCTGGATTCTATTGGCGATGCTTGCATCTGTTTTTCCTGTTCTCTTCCCTATGTTTTCCATCTCCATGATTTCCTGTTTGTATTTCCCTTATTTCTTCTATTTCCATTCTCAGGTCTTGTATAGTTTTATTTATTTCCTTTACCTGTTTAATTATATTTTCCTGTATATTTTAAGGGATTAATTTGTTTCCTCTTTAAAGACTTCTATCTGTTCAATTGTATTTTCCTGTATTTTGTTAAGGGATTTAGCCTTTTCCTATTTAAAGGCCTCTACCATCTTCATACGATTGGATTTAAAGTCATTTTCTTGTGCCTTGGTTGTGTTGGGCTATCCAGGGCTTGCTGTAAAAGGGTAGCTGTGCTCTGAAGGTATCATATTGCCCTGGCTTTTGTTGATTGTGTTCTTTCAAGGACCTTGAATGACTTTGGTCCCTGGATGTTTCTGTTGTAGTAGGTATTGGGAGGAAGTTAGCCTCGATGGTCTTGGTGCGGCATGCCTCTGATTGGTATCCTTAGGTTGTGTGTTTCTGGATCTTCAGGTCTGTATGGTCCAGGAGCCACAGATCCGATGAAGGTGGGCAGAGAAGTCCATCTAGGCTAGCAAGCTGCTCAGGGGGGAGGGGACTTACCTGGATGGTTCAGGATCCACAGGTCTGATTAAAGTGGGTGGAGAGGTGAGGGGAGAATGGAGGTCCCTCTGGGACAGCAGACTACTCAGGGCAGCTCTGCTCACTCCAGAGGACCCAAAGGCAGTATTCTGTATTTCTTCAGTTTTTCATGCACGTTTCAAACATTCATCTGACCTCTGTTCAGATTGAAATGTGTTACATGTATACTGTATTCCTCTTCTTTCTCTTCCCCCTCTCCCTTCTCCTCTTCCCTTTATTAGTATTCTTATTGTACTGGAAACAATTCAGTTCCCTTTTCTTTATTTGTGTTAAAGTGGCTTTATGCAGTTGCTGGCTGTGTTCTGTCTCAAAGGGGATTAAATGGGATCAGCATGAAGGAAGTAGAGAAGGATTTAGCTCACAGGTTTCTCAGCTGCAGGGCGCCCTCTACTGTCAGGGTAGAGACATGCATGTTCGTCAGTGGGAGGTGATTAGATACTAGTTCCTCCATTGTTTCTTCAGCTGTTTCCCTCTTTCTCTGAAGTCACTTTCCAATTCGGAGTTGTCTGCTTTTCCTCTGCTGTGAACTTTATAAAGATATTCTGGCCTGTAGATTTAACCTTGACACCCCTCCGTAGTGGATGCTCCTTCTATCAGATCAAACAGGACCTGAGAGCAACTTCCAAATGGTCTACCAGTGTCAGAAGCCGTGGGGGCTCCTCATGGAGTATTTACTCAGCTCCTTAACTTGTCATTGTAAATCCTTGAATAGAATCTGTCCATCTGTTAACTTAGGCCCTCAGCCACTGATCTTAATAAAGTTTTGCAGATTTTGAATGAGTCATGCTCTATGAGATTCACTCTGTCCCCATGGCTGTGCTTTTTATAAGTTGCATATAAGAAGATTTTACTTGTTTATGCAGCCAAACAATTATCCATAATATTTAGTCTACATACATTTAATGTAATTATTGATAATTTGGAATCCAAATCTACCTTCTTAAGCAATGCTTGCTTTGTTCCAGCATTTCTTCTTCTTTCTTTTGTTTTCTTATATTAATGAAGAAGTTAAAGTATTTTGTATTTTGTTGCTTGTTTTGAGATGAATTTAAGTCAATTCATTGAGGATTTCACTATCCAGTAGGAAATATGGCGGCTTTAGTCTTTAACATTGACGAATTGCAATAAAACAGTAGACTTTATTGTTGTGTGATTGAACTTAACCTTAAAGGTGTTTAATCACATTTTTAGAAGGAATGCATGTGTGTCCATCAAGATGTATGTGTGGAAGTCAGAGGCCAATTTGTAGAAGTACATCCTCTCCTTGTAAGTGTCAGTTGCAGTCCAAGAAGGTAGGTGAATCAACACAGGTTTGGGGGAGCAGCTTGGGGCTCGACTTCATTCGCGATGGCTTTAGGGTATAGTTGTCACATGTTGAGCAGTGTTCTCATTTATTCACAGTCTCTCTGAGACTTTAATCAAGATACGAACATTGTAATCTTAGGTTTTGGAATTGGATTCATCTGTCTTTTGTGGGTGACTGTTGAGGCGTATTGTGAAGTAAATCACTCTCATCACATTTGGGGATTTGCCCAGGGCTTGCGTGTCAGTCAGGGTTCATCCAGAAAAGAGAATCTATTCTAAGTAATTTAATAGAATAAATCGAGTAGGCACACCTCATAAAGTATCCAAAGGACTGAAAAAACAGAGCAGAATGGTGAGCCAACAACTCCATCCTTTGGGAGAATGGAGGAGGGAAGAGAGAGGGGGAGGAGGGAGGGAGGGAGAGGGGGGTAGGGAGGGGAAAGAGAGAGGTGGTGTAGGGAGGAGGGAGGAGGGAGGAGAGAGGGTAGGGAGAGGGGAGGAGGAGGGAAGGGAAGGGGAGAGGGGGGGGGGGGGGGAGGGGGGAGGAAGGAGGGATAGGGAGGAAGGGGAGGAAGGGGAGGAAGGGGAGGAAGGAAGGAGGAAGTAGTCTATAGGGAGCCTGGTGGGGAGGTGAACCATCTTGGGTCCAGTGGACAAAGTCTGAACTACTCAGCTAGTAGTTCAGCTGAGACACATCCTAAAGCAGGAAAAGAGGTGGGAAAGAGCTTTGTCTCCCACCCACACTGTGGACTGCTGCTGGACCTCCCATCAGCTGAAACTGGGCAAGGAGAAAGATGCAAATGACTCTACGGAGTGAAGTTCACAAGAGTTACAGACCTGTGGTTCAAAACAAGACAGGAAGTGATGTGGAAGGAGTCTGACAGTAAACAAGAGAACGGCATGTGGCTACAAGTCCTGATGCACGTGATGGATAACTGTCAGGCTGTGAGGCTATACGGGCATAGCTTCAGTTGTTCTATGGGTAACCTGTGAGCCTGCTCAGGATAATGCTTTATGTTAGCATACATTGATTAACTAAAACAATGGGTTCCACCCTGACATTTTCATAGCATGTGTATAATATCTTTGATATGGTGATCACATTAGTTACCGATTTCCCTCTCTTATTTTCTCACTTTGTTGATTCCTCCTTTTCAACCTCTTTTCTGCTTTTATGTCTTTTTCATTTATGCGTGTGTGTGTGTGTGTGTGTGTGTGTGTGTGTGTTGACCTAAGGAATTTAATTACTGACTGCTTACATGAATCTGAGTGAGGAGTTATTGACAGCAACTTACTGATAGCTATACCACTGAAGAAAATCTTCCTTTCCTCAATCATTAACTGCTAAGAGCTACGCAAGGAGGGATGTGGCCTTGTGACCCCCTTCTCATCCATGGAAGAATGTTGGCAGACCCAATCTTATAGGATCTTGTGCACAGCTGGTACAAATTCGTAAGTGCAATGACCATTCGTACCATTTTCCAGAACTCATTTTCCTATGACTCCTCAGCTGTCTCTACAACCTCTTCCTGGATGGTCCCTGAGCCCTGGAGGGGTGGCATAGATACCTCAATTAGAGCTGAGCATTCAACAGGCACTCATTCTCAGCAGTCTCTCCAGTTGTGAGTCTTTGTGGTAACCACCTTACAGTGCCAGGAGAGTCACCCACAAAAAGCTTGCAGGTGAAGATGGATTTTGAGACGACTAAAACATCCCTTCTTATGTGACTCTGACGACTGTGGTTCCAGACCTCAATGTAAATTCTTTGTGAACTCCTGCTAGGGAACAGAGAGGCCTCTGTGGAAGGTTTAACTCAGTTCAGCCTCCTCTGTGTACACCCTCTCCTCAGCAGCAGCCTCTGGCTAAGTTGCTTGCTGTTCTTGCTGCTTAAAGCACTCAGCCATCTTGGGTGGAGTCGAGAAACGCCGTATTACTGTTACTCAGGAGCTGAACTAGGAAGACGCTACGTGTTTATCTAACTGTGGCTGGCTTTGCTTTCTGACATCACCACACTTACTACCTTATCTGCGAAGTCCTTGCTTCCTTGCTAGAATGTAAGCTTTGTGAGATCACCAGGTGTCTGGTTCACTCCTCTGTCAGCAGCCTAGATAATTGCACTACCATATTAGATATGGTACGTATGTACTAGATAATAGATCAACGACTGTTAATTAACTGAACCGAAGATAGACACTTTGGTAGAGTCAAGGATGGGGTGGTGGTGGAAGGGAGTGACTTTCAGTAGTTGGATGATAGGCAACACTGTTATTGGAGCTGTTAAGGTCAGAGACTGGACTCTGGCAGGCTTCACAAGCTGGGGCTTGGCTTCCCATCCTCAATACCAACCAGAAAAAAAGTAATAATGAAAGGATGGAGGGGTTGAGGGAGGGAGGGGGGGGAGGAAGTCATAGGGTCACATGGGGAAGAGGAACAAAGGCTGAGTGTCAACTGCCACGCCCAGCCCATCCTCGGTGTACTGATGTGAAGTTAGGTGAAACATAGCAGGCAAGGGGTGTGCACCTAAGCTGTTCTGGCCAGGTTTGGTTGCACCCACCATCACCATCACCATCTCTGCAAGGTGATCTGACAAGTTGAACTCTCTTTCCAAGAGACCAGCTCCTACCTTGCCCAGCACCTTGTCTTCAGCCTTTTCCTTCTGTCAGGGTGAGAATCCTAAGGGAACGCCTGTTTCTTTTGTTTCAACATTCTAGTAGCCACCCGGAGGGAAACAATATACCTTCCTTCCTTCCGGGTTGGTTACATTTACACTTTAAAATCTTGTTGAAAGATCAAGTAGGAGAAATACTTAAAAGTAGCTGTTGGGTTTGAAGACACTTTGTGTCTTTTTGCTGTCCAGTGTTATGAGTAGGAAGGAGTGAGCAGACACCAGCATGGACTTGTCCATGAGAAAAGAGCCTAAGGGGGAGCCAGACATTATCAGATGATGCTGTCCATGAAAGCACACCAACCTTGCCACTGGAAACCAGTTACTGGACCGTCTTGGTTTTACCATTTTTCTCTAGAAAGACTTAGTAGCCACTGAGAGGCACAAAACCAAGTGCCAGGGAAATGCAAAAGAATGCCCCTGGGACCCAAGGCTGGCAGGAAAATGTGTCATATCTCAGAGAGCACGAGAGTATCCTCTGGGCATCGGTGTGCACAAAGCTGGAATTGTTACTCAAGATTGGAAGACCAGATGTGTGTTGCATACTAAGTGAGAACCCGGGTGGCTGTCTTTACCATGTCCCCTGGAGAGTTTCTCCTTGTCTCCTCATTTATCATAATTTTGGGGACAGGTTGTTACCCCATAATGATCTGATTCTAGGAATCCAATTTGCATTTCTAAAGTTCTGATAGATAATATCAAAAATCCACATGGCTTACCAAACCAGCTAAGAGATAAAGTCAACTAGCTTTCGAGATTCTGTAGGTAAATGTCTGCTTGTGACCGTTTTACTTTCTTTGTCTGATAAGAAATAAAGTGTGTTGGGGGGGGCAAGCAATCACATTTGTGTCCTTATTAATTAGCCATGACTTTGGCACATTCTGTGATCTCCCCTTCACCTTCACTGGACTGGATGGTCTTTCTGCTCTGTGGACCCTCCCTAGTAACTCATAGTTTTGTTTTGTTTGTTTGTTTATAAGTGTTTTGCTTTGCATGTGTTTGCACACGTGTGTGTGTGTGTGTGTGTGTGTGTGTGTGTTTGCATGCAGATGTTGGGGAAGAAAGACTGTCATATAGTTCAGAAAATGATGTCATTTGTTGTGTTTGTATCTATGAAGTCTATTACACGCTGCAGTGCCACACTGTGTATCTGCCTCCAATTGAGGTCTGCATTCTAGCTCCTTGACATCATCATGCCGTGTATGTTCCCTGGAGAATGCTAAAAGTAAGTAACTATCCCTCACAGAGCTTATCCACCACAGCCAGTGGTGTCTCCCAACCTCTCCTTTCCATGATGAACAATGCAGATGGAGCGGAAGGTGGTCAGTGTCTTCAGAGAAGAGCTCAGGGAAACACAGAACACCATAAGACTAAACCATGTCTGCTGATGGAGGGCACTCGTGCTTCCTTGCACACTTATGGAGTGGAAACTTAAGGGTTCTTTGGAAAGTCAGTTGTGTTGGATGGTGTTTTGCTGGGGCAGTCACGTGAAGGAACGGTTAGCTGAAGTGGACACAAGTGAAAGGCTAAGGCAGACTTGTGAAGGAACATTTGGCTGAAGCAGACACAGGAGAAAGGATGTTGTGCTAAAGCAAGCAGGTGAAAGGACACGTGATGAAGAAATCTTTGCTAATGGCACACATGTATTGCATATTGCCTTATATTGCACAGTTGAGTTGCATTTGCCGGGATTCCATAGAAAGAAACACCGAAAAACCTTCAGGTGATATGCTGCACTTTCTTGCTGCTTCTGAGGACCTGAGCTGATTGGCAGAATGATGTCAGCAGAGACAGACACATGTGCTGAGCAAGACATGTGCTGAGGAAACACCCATGGAGGACAAGTGATGCTTGGAGGGTATAAATTGAACTCAATGGACAGTGATGGAGGCTGAGCTAGGCTTCCTTATAGAGCTAGATGGGCAATGCTTCTGGGTCTCACGCTTTTGCTGATCTTTGCTTTGCTGAGCGGTATAGCTGAGAACTTCTCCTGAGGTTCCTCCTTGTCTCTCCTGCTCACTTGCAGCGAGACTGAGGCCTGGCTGAGTGCTAGGTAGTGCCACGGATGCTGATTTGTGTTCCAAAGAGCTTTATCTGAGGAGAAAAGACAAATCTTGAAAGTAGATGCAACCATCTTATGGATGGGTGACTGGAGCTAAAATGAGGAGGAGTGGGGGAGAGGGGAGGGGGAGGAGGAAGAAGAAGGAGGAGGAGGAGGAGAAGGAGGAGGGGAATGGGAAGGAGGAGGAGTGAAAGGAGGAGGAAAGGAATCTACTGAACATCAAAATTCATTCCATCCAAAGGGCTCTGCCTCACACTCCTGCTACTGTATCTTCCCTTGAGATGATGGATTTTACCTCAAAACATCAACCAACATTAGTTCTCACTTCCTTAACATGCTTTCTGTCAGGTTCTGGTTGCAACAATAAGCAGAATCCATGTATTGATAAAAAAGCCAGGTGTGGGGTTGGGGATTTAGCTCAGTGGTAGAGCGCTTGCCTAGGAAGCGCAAGGCCCTGGGTTCCGGCCCCAGCTCCGAAAAAAAAGAACCAAAAAAAAAAAAAAGCCAGGTGTGGTGGCGCAGCCTTTAATCCCAGCACTGCAGAGTCAAGAGGCACATAGTAGGTCTCTGTAAGTTCCAGACTATTGGACCCTGTCTCAAAATAAGTAAATAAATAAGCCTTTATTATGCAAAAATAATTGATGTTTTATTAATATTATCTAATGCTCTGTCTATATTCAATTTTCTGAAAAACATCTCAAAAATTTTTTCCAACTGGTTTATTTAAATCAGGACCCAAAGAGGACTTTAAGTCACACATTATACCTGTTAACCAAAGTAAAGGAGTGTTAGCGTATCTTATTATTTAGGGTAACTAAGTTCCTTTGAGCCTACTGTCCATCATCCAGCGCAGTAGCTTCTGCACACAAGGACTTAAATATTATACAAATTTCTATATTTATTCAAGCTATTCATATAAGGAAAAACAGAAAGGAAGTTAAAGATGAATGCTTAAAAGTTCTATCTATGCAGACCAAGATAGTTATGAATATGGCCCAACAGAAAACTGTAAACAGACTTCAAACAAGGCCTTCCTTCCTTCCTTCCTTCCTTCCTTCCTTCCTTCCTTCCTTCCTTTTCCTTCTTTCCTTCCTTCTTCCATCCTTCTTTCCTTCCTTCTTCCTTTTTTCTTCCTTCCTTCCTTTCCTTCCTTCCTTCCTTCCTTCCTTCCTTCCTTCCTTCCTTCTCTTCCCCTTCCTTCCTTCCTTCCTTCCTTCCTTCCTTCCCCTTCCTTCCTTCCTTTCTTTTAAAGCAACACGAACTTTGTAGATGACAATGCCATGTCTTGATATAAAGAGGCTGGACTCTGTATTGAAATCTAAGCCAGCTCTCCCATTTATCATCTGGCCCAAGCTAACTCACCAGTTGATTGACAGGTTCACAGTGAGACTCAAAGGTGTCAGTAGGAACATTCAGCTGATCCAACCTAAAACGCCAACTCAGAGAACTGTGTTTAAGACACTCATTTGTTATTTTAAGGTCTTCCCAGGCCCTAGTTTGGTTCCTTCTTTCCTCCCGTCTTTTTGCCCCCAATAACTGGTTTATTCACTTTACATCCCAATCAAAGCTCCCTTCTTCCTCCCAGTCCTGCCCTTACAAACCCCTCCTCCCACCTTTGCCCCATCTTTTTAATCCCTGGTCCGATCCCTTCCTTCACCTCTTCCCTGCAACCTCTAGTTTTACCTGCCTTCACCTTATCTCTACCTCCTCTTTTGAGACAGGATCTTTAGTAGGGCAAGCTGACCGCCAATTCAGCATGCAGCCTGAGATGATCTTGAATTTCTGGTCCTTCTGATTCTACATCCATAGTGCCGAGATGACGGGCAGGCTCTACGGTATCCAGTTTATGGGATGACAGGCAGGTTCCACGGCTTGCAGCTTATGAATGCTGGACATGGACCAGGACTTAATTCATCCTGATGAGCGCTGTACCAACCAAGCTACATCCCCCATCAAAAATAGCTGATATATGTCCATATTCCTCTAAAAACCTTAACAATTTTGTCTTTAGATCTCAGGCTCTTTTAACCCTGTCCAAAACTGCTAGACTTTGCCCCTGGGTGGCAGTAACAAGCATTCTTACCTTTTCTCAAGGTTCCATTCCCAAGGGAAGACTTCTAATTGGTTAGAACTTCTAGATCTAAGAAGGGGGCTACATTGTAATTATCTGTTAAAGTTTGGGAAAGAAACCACAGCATTATGTATAACAAATTTAAGAATAATTACATCACCCACTGCACACGCTTGGGCTACATTTAATTATAAGTCATGGCATGGTTTCTCAAAAGTCAAGATTCATCAAGGATTTGACACAAACATGAGTCATCTATAATTCAATTACAGGGGAAAAAATCTCGTTATGAAACAAGGTTGCCTCCCCACTCCAATGTCCCTATGGCATAAAGATGCTGTACCAGAATCTTCTTAGCTTGAGTCTACACCTGAAATCTGGCAGAAACATCACTTAGATAAGGAAGCTTGTCTCTGCTTGCAAACAGGTGTCCAAGGCCATGAAGAACTTTCATTGTCAGCAAAAGACACAGAGTATCAGTGCTACCTGATTGGCTCTGAAATCAGGAAGACTGGGCTTTGGAAGCTACATTGTGTCTAACCACCAACGGACCTTGAGCATGCTTTTAAGATTTGCTATATATTGGTGCTATCACAAACAAAGGGAATGTTATAACCCAACCTTGTGGCATTGTTTGTGGAGTAAGATGGGCCAGGACACACAGGGTTTAGAACTCCAAGGATTTAAAAGTGTTTTGTAAATGATTATCCATCAATGGCTATTGGGTATCCAATCCATGGTCATACTCGTGACCTTCTACTACATGCCAGTTCCCGGAAACCCACCAGGACATCGGGATATATGCCTACAACATTTATTAAAACCTATGGGATTTATGCTTTGAAAATAGAATGAATCTATGATTTTGAGAAGTAACATAGTGAGGCAGTTAGATGGTGTCACCAAATTGGCAAGGCTTTTTTATGTGTGTCCCCAGGGCATCATATTACCCAGTGTCACAAGCAAACAAAGTTACAGGCAGCAGAATCCATGGATGTCACCAAAAAGCCTTCTTGGATAGCACTACAACCTCTAGTGGTTATTAATGGCTTCTTTTCTAGAACTCTACAATTGCTGCTCAGACTTCCTAGAATCTCTAAGATTCCCATTGACATTTCAGAATGCCAGCCATTTTGTCCTTTTGCTGACTGCTTTCCTTGCTCCCAAAGGGAGTTGATTCTGATTGTTCAATTCCCCCACAGGAGTAATAAGCCCCCGTTATCATCTGTGGTTTCTCAATTTAATGTTATGATAAAAGCCAATATTTTTATAAACTCAAAACATCTAAAATGCCAATTAGTTATTGCTTCTTACCTAGGGAAAATTCTAGGCTCACTCGAATATATGAAATATAGTTTTCCTCTTTTCCTGTCTCATTCTCCATTTTTTTTTTTGGTTCTTTTTCTTTGTTTCTTTCTTTGTTTCGTTCTTTGTTTTGTTTCTTTCTTTGCTTTTTTCTTTGTTACTTTCTTTGTTTCTTTCTTTCTTTATTGTGTTTTGGGCTTTTGTTGGTTTGTTGGTTGGTGTGATGGCAGTCCCATTCTGTAGCCCAGGCTAATTTCAAAGTCATGGTATTTCCTTGCCTTCCCCACTGCTAGGATTACTGACATAAACTATGATTTCCAGCTAATTGGAGTCAATTCTTTGTCTTGCTTTGCTTCTCAGACAGGTCTCATACCCCAGGCTGACCTTGAACTCTCTATGTAGCTGAGGACGTGGAACTTCTGACACTCTTGCTTTCACTTTCCAACTGCTGGACCAACTTAACACCAGCACAGGTGGGAGCTCCTTTGCCAGACTTCCTCTTGTATTCATCCGAGTTTCTGAATTCTGGGACTTCACCTAGTGATTACCCACAATATTGAGATTACAAGGAGGGTTTAGAGCAATTGAGGTTCACCCCTTAGAGCAGCCCTGCTGTGCCTGGGATGGACGTGATCTCCTTTTGCAACCTTCTCCTTTGAGAACCAGAAAGTAAACAGACAATGCTTTTAAATGAGGGCAATTCAAAGATTTACGAAGGGACTCATTAGAGAGATACAGTCAGGGGACCTAGACAGACACAAGGGATAGTCACAAAAACAAAGGCTGCCAATGTTCCTGGTCCAGTGGAATTGGGTGAAAGACAGCCTACAAGGTCAAATGACCTCAGGAGAGTCTCCCATGTTTTTAGGAGCTCTTGCTTCTTGTCAAGGAACCTAACAAGGTCACGGAGACCCCAAGGAGAACTTCTGGACACCATCAATCCTCCAGCCCAGACAGACAGCCCAGGGTTAGCAGAGGATAACCGGGAACAAATGATGACATCCAGATTTGGTAGTATTTGGGTCAGGGAGCAAGGTAGAGAAAAGCAGAGAAGGGATCTTAGAAAGCAAGCAGAGATGAGGCATTCCTCCACCATAAGGTCCTATTGCCAGGGAGGAAGACAGCAACTACACATGGCAAAGAGTTGCTTCTCATTCAAAAAAGCCCACAGGGCAACACACAGTGTTTTACAGTTTACTGTTGCTTTTCAAAAGGTACCAGTCGCATCCCGTTTAATGCAGAATATTCAAGAACCTATCACTTCAGCAGGTCTGCTTAAAACATTAGTGAGGTATTTTGCATATTCTCGTAGTGGCTTGCTGGAATCTAGCATTGCAGGCACACCTCAAGCGTGTAGGGGCCTCACGATGCTTGCCGTTTGAGTAATGGACAGCTACCTTCGCTGCCTCGCTGGCCGGTTAAGACTCTCCCAGCCGCTCTCGGCCTCCTGTCAGGTAGAAGTTAACTTGTAGAAGTTACTCTTTTGACAGAACGCTAAACATGTGAGCTCTGAGGTTTGGGTGAAGAGGATGACATAGGGTGCTTCCCTAACTGCCACAGTGTGGGTGGGACTTTGCCTTCCTGTTACCTCAAGGCATGGTTTCAGGGTAATGTCAGGTAAACCTTCTTATCGGTTAATAATACTACTTTTCACATTTTTACCACTCAGCCACATTACATCTCTTGATAAGCACATTAAGTCTGCCAACTGCCTGGGTTCTAGTCAAGAAACAAAGAAAGTAACAAAGAAAACAGCAAAGAAAGAAACGAAACAAAGAACCAAACAAAGAAGGAAACAAAGAAAAAGAATGAACAAAAAAATGGAGAGTGAGACAGGAAAAGGGGAAAACTATATTTCATATATTCGTGTGAGCCTAGAATTTTCCCTAGGTAAGAAGCAATAACTAATTGGCATTTTAGATGTTTAGATGCTTAGATGGTTTGTGCTAGGTGCTTAAGGGAAAAATGTAAAACCACTGCTCCATTGGGAGAAAATATTTAGTCTGCTGACCCCATTTAAAAATGATACTTAAAATTTTAAGTGTGTGTGTGTGTGTGTGTGTGAGAGAGAGAGAGAGAGAGAGAGAGAGAGAGAGAGAGAGAGAGAGAGATGAAATCATCGATAAAGAGGAGATGGGAAAGCTTTGATGGGCCAATCCTTATGTTCAGAGGTGATTATGGAGGCCATAGAGTAAATGTGCTGACCAGGCAGGGTCCTGACAGGAAGGCTGTGCGTTCTCGGACATGCGCGTGTGTGTGTCAGAGGTTGATGTTAGAGAGCGCCTTCAATCACTTTCTACCTCATTTCCTGAGACAGGGTGTTAAGTTTTGCCTGAAGCTCACTGATTCAGCTAGTGGGACAGGTTATCAAGCCCCCAAGGGGGCACCTGTCTCCACTCTCCCAGCTTTGAGATTACACTGTCACACCTGGGTGACAGGAATTCAAACTCACTCCTCACGCCTGCACAGCAAGCACTTTACTAATCGAGCCATCTCTCCAGTCCCCAGATTAAAATGTTTATCCTAGCCTTTAAATTGAGTGCTAGGGTTTGCCTTTTGTCAGGGCGTAGACGTTTCTCATCAATGAACTGCAACCTCCGAACTGAAATAAACCCTTGTCATCCCTTACTTGATTTTGGTCATGGTGTTGGCAACAAAATGTTTTGGCAACATAAAGAAACAAAAATACAAATGTAACTGAAAGTCAGCAGCGCTCAGTGCTGGTTGACAGAAAGTTGCACAGAAAAACCAAAAATCACTGATTGGAGTGTGAGACCCATGTGTGTGAAACCTAGGCTAGACACCTGGCATGTGAGACCCATGTATATGAAGCCTAGGCTAGACACCCAATTTCTCCATTCCAGTCACCATCCTTTGGATGCAGATGGTTAGAAATATCTAATTTTACCACCAGTCACGTTTTAGCCATCCTCTGCGCTAGGTGCTTAAGGGAAAAATGTAAAACCACTGCTCCATTGGGAGAAAATATTTAGTCTGCTGACCCCATTTAAAAATGATACTTAAAAATTTAAGTGTGTGTGTGTGTGTGTGTGTGTGTGTGTGTGTGTGCATGAGTGTACGTGTGTGATGCTTATTGAGGTAAGAGATACTGGATTCCCTGGAGCCAAAGTTGCAGGTGAATTTGAGGCACCCAATGAGAGAGAGAGAGAGAGAGAGAGAGAGAGAGAGAGAGAGAGAGAGAGAGAGAGAGAGAGAGAGAGAAAGTTCAGTGTCTCAAAGTCATCTCTCACCAATATCCCATGGAGGAAAGCACTTTCATTGCTTCCCCTCCCCCTTTTAAAACAAGGCATAAAGAAGAGTGCATGGATCTCCTAAGCATGTTTCTGCACCAGCTGCCTTGTTAGTGGTAAATATAGAAGCTGAGCCTGGAACATTTGGCCCAGAAGTTAGTTTTTATGTGTTACCTCACATCTCTGTCACATGGTAGCCCCAGGCTGCTGGATTAAAATGTTTCCCAAAGATGCTGGCTTGACTGGTTCTAGAGAGGCTTCTGGATTCCACTGGGGTATAAGGAGTGTGGAGACACAAGTGTCTCGCTCACAGTAGTCAATCTGGAGAAGTACTGGGCCCCTCTGTGCTGTCTTTTAAAGCTAGCATCCCTCCCATCGCTCCACTAAGAACGGACTGCGAGCTTCATCAACAGATTCATTGATACAGGACACAGCAAATCTCTTTCTTGAAATGTTAATCTCTCTTTTTAGTAGGCTCTTCCTTCTTCCTGCAGATATGCTTGAGATATTCTGAGTCCCAGAGCTAAGATGAGACTAAAGCATAATAGTTCACATACTTAAGGCCTTCACCTGACTCTTCTTGCCTTAATATTTGTAGCTGATTCTGAATTGATTCTGAATATATATGTATACATACATATATATAGTATATATGTGTATAATGTGTATATATGTATTATGTGTATATGATGCATGTGTATGTGTATATGATGCATGTATATATGATGCATGTGTATGTGCATGTGTATATGATGCATGTGTATGTGCATGTGTATATGATGCATGTGCATGTGTATGTGTATGTATGTATATGTGTATATGATGCATGTGTATGTGTATATGTATTTTTCACATATATCTGCTTTCTAGCTAGCTCATGCCATCTACCACCATGGCCCGCTCAGATGGCCTAGTCATGGCAAGCATATACCTCTGCTATGCCTTCCTTAGATCTGAAAAGCTCCTAGCCCTGCTTGACCCCAAGCCCTCTGTGCCTACCATGTTCCCATCCAACCAGATGATTTGTTCTGCAAGTCCAGCCCAGGCACTCTGCCTCCAGTCACATGGTAGAAGCTCATTGTGTAATGGGAAAAAGGAGCTGAAAACAGGTCTTGCTTCTTACTTCAGGTGACTGGCACACTGAGTGCAGCTGAGTCCCATGTCAACAGACACTTTCAACAGGTAGCCTGGGGACAGCAGGGTCCCAGGATGCTAATGAATGCAGCCCAATAAATTATCAGACAGTATAGACATCCCTGAAAGTTCCTCTTAAAAGTTTTTAAATTTTTTTCATTCACTTATTTTTACACTTACATATTTGTGTACGTGTGTGGGGCACCTGTGTTCCATGGCGGTTATGTGGAGGCATTGTGGACGTGCAGGCATTGGTTTCAGGGACTGAACACAGGTCATCAGGCTTACATGGCTACTGAGTCTGAGACATGTTTGGGGCCACAGCGGAGGTTGACTACGAGTCTCCCTCAAAGATGGCAACTGCCCCGAACCATCTTGCTTGTCCAAACCTTCTAATCTTCGAGAGAAATTGGCGTCTGGGAATTTTAGAAAATCCAATTTGAGGATTCATTGTTTTAAAATCAATATGAGATATAAATGTAGCTCTAATTCACTAGAGTAAGAGATGAGAACCTTACCCAAGCTTTATGAATACATGGCTTGGGCTGAGCCCCCAGCATTTCTAACTATCCCTAGGCCTAAGCCTGGAAGCTTCTCGTCTCTGTATAATCTTCCAGCTTCTGTCAGCTATCCTAGGTCTAGGCTATCTCAGCCTCTGAGACTTGCTGCTAAATAAACCCACCATCTCTAGTTCTTTCTGAACTCTGTTGGGCTGGTTCAACCTCAGCTGCTCTGGCTTGAACTCCTCTCTGGGCTGACTGATTCAATCTGGCTTCTCTCAGCTCCTCACTGAAATGCTCTGTTGGGCCTCAAACTAACTCTGGCAAACTAACTTTGTCCTAGTCTCCTGGTTCCTTCTTATTCTTTGTCTTCATCTGCCTCTTGACCTGCACTGAACTCAAGAATGAACTCAACTACTGCACTCGCTACACTGACTCCCAATTGACTTCACCGAACTCAACTTTGCTTAACTGAACTAACTTTGCTTAACTGAACTAACTTTGCTTAACTGAACTAACCTCACTTAACTGAACTAACCTCGCTTAACTGAACTAACCTCACTTAACTGAACTAACCTCACTTAACTGAACTAACCTCACTTAACTGAACTTCCTGAACTGATTCTCTCTCCTTGTTGTACTCTTAGTTTTTTTCCTGAGTGCATCCTATCTCTGACTCCTGTCAAATCTTTCTCTGATTCGTCACTTTGTCTGTCCCTCAATTAGACATCATTGTTTTGGATTGAAAGTATGTAATGAAAGGATTCCAGCCAGAGGGATTAAAGGTATATACTAAGGCATGTCTGCATTCCAGCCAGATCACAGACCTAGGTCTTTGGATTTGATCGGAATAGCCATGTTGCTGGATTAAAATTTCTCTACAGTCATTGCCAAAGAAAACCTGTCTAAAGACTACATTCCAACTTGGTGGCTGGCTATCACATGACCTCTGACGTGACCTTTCTGGTGTAAATTTTTAGGGCTAGACTCTGGGCAAGACCATCTCCTATCTAGAATCTTACATCTGTCCTGAGAAGCACAAATGAACGGCTTGGTTTTCCAGGAGGGTGGTGACCTGAATGATGCCATCCTCTTCCTTTTTGTTAGTATTACAGGGAGTGTTAGAGACCTTTCCATCATGGACTATGTGAGTAAAGAAAATCAAGGCCAGTCAGCTTCTGAAGTCATCCTGTAACCTGGGGCTATCATGGCACAGGGATGTGGGAAGTAGTTTCATATGGATGGACTTTTCTTCTAGGATCATGCACTGTGTCACTGTATTGAACTGTATGTAGGTAATAGGCTAAATTTTTCCTCTTCCTCCCCCTCTTCCTCCTCCTCCCCTCTTCCTCCTCTTCCTCTTCCTGCTCTTCCTCCTGTTTTTCCTCCTGTTCTTCCTCCTCTTCCTCCTGCTCCTGCTCCTCCTCCTCCTCCTGCTCCTCCTGCTCCTCCTCCTCTTTTGTGTGTGTAGTTTTCAAATGCCCACTTTTTTGGACATGACAAAAAATAATCAGATTATTATTTACATATGAGGAAGAGACAGGCCATGAGATGATCCGTAATTAAAGACTCTGAGCAATGCACTTCAGTTTCACACATTTCCAGGCATCCCCAGGCGACATACCACAACTCAGAAATATGGGTATCATGCCACATTTTACATAAAAGGAAAGCATCAATAAACTTCAAAATGTACCAAATTCATCTGTCTCTTAAGATGTGGTTGTTATAAAGCTGTGATGAATGGCTCTATAGAATGGGTTTTATTTCATGTTTCTCCGCTGTTACATAGTGCATCTCATCTTTACAAGGCATTGGTGGCTACCGTGAGTGACCAGCCACACATAGAGAGTGGTCACGCTCACTAAGGAATAGCCCCTGTGCAAACTGGACACCCTCTCCTGTGTTCATGGCTCTGTGTGGGAAGTACTGGAGTTTGAGACTTCGATTTGACTGCTTTATTTTCCCTCTCAGTGTAATTTTTAAAAAGGCATACATTTTGATCTTTTCCCCCAAGGGAGTGTTTATTCTGACTGTGATGTTCTTCATCTGTGGTTTGGTCAAGTGAACACCACAGCTACGAAGGCAGAAGATGAGAGTGAATTTTTATCAGGAGGGAAAGTTCTCAGGTCCAACAGTGTCTTTTCTTTTGATTAGATCTAAATACATAGTAAGACGTGATAACTTTAGATGACTAGGACTGTCAAATTGAAATGCACGCAGTAGAAGATGTCAGGTCAGCTTCAGGTTGCCCACCTAGAGGGCTGCGGTTGTCAACAAGGCTATTTCTGGTTCCTAATGGGCAGAAGGCAGGGGTGCTGCTTGGGATATGAGATGCACAGGGTCCCCAAAGCAGTAGTCAGTAGGACTAAGGTCTCAGTAGCTCCCAGCCTGGTTCCAAAATTATGTACCCAGCCTTTTCAGATATCTTTACTGGGTTATCTGTGAGCCCAGACAGTTCTGTAAACTGCATTCTGAAAATCAAGATAAGAAACTTTGCCACAGTAGCCTTAGGAGCTACTGTCTCTGTCTGTGGAGGCCTCACTAAATTTGGTATTGTTCCAATAAATGACAATGATAACATTTGATCCCAGGCTAAACCAGGGCTTGGCTTCCACTAAACCGTTTTGTGATAGTCTTTATCAACTAGATTTCAATCATCTAGGAGATTTGGTTCTGGATAGGTCTATAAGGGTTTCCAGGGAGATTTAATTGGTCAGAGAAGGAATACTTTGTGCTAGGGATCTGCGGTTGGCCTTTAGAAATAAATGGTAGGAGGTAGGACAGAGAGTCGGACAAAGGCCAAAGACTGATAATCTTTG
Source organism: Rattus rattus (assembly GCF_011064425.1). Classification (NCBI taxonomy): domain Eukaryota; kingdom Metazoa; phylum Chordata; class Mammalia; order Rodentia; family Muridae; genus Rattus; species Rattus rattus. The sequence goes on from NC_046161.1 coordinate 107,159,441, forward strand.
GCTTTTAAACTCTCTCTTACTGTTTTGTGCTAATAAGTGCTGGCTTCTTTTCTCCTAATATATTGTGTTAATAAATGATGATTTCTTTTCAAGGACTTCTCACTGACTAGGTGAGTGGCTTGGAGCTCATTGACTCTCTGTGAACCAGAGAGAAAAGAAAGGAAAAGAAAGAAAGCCATTTATACAGACAAGATGTAGAGTCACACACACACTGGTCAGGCCCAACCACTTTCCTCATCAACTCCACAAATGTTAATGCATGCTTACATACATACACATATACCTATACATGTATGATATACCTATATATAGACATACATACATATATACATTTGGTGGATGGGGCAGAATCCCCAAGCCACACTTTATTCCCCCTCTCTGGCCTTCTTATATCTTCTTAGACAAAAGTTCTTCAGAAAATTGCCTCAGATAAAATGTTACACCAAAGGGGAGTCACAAAAGGATGTTGATAGTAAGTTGAAAGTATTGTTTCACTCTATAAGCTCATTATAAGCTCATTATAAGTTCAAAGTAACAATTTCATATGGCCTTCCTTTATCATAGTGCACACCTATGACCTCATCCTTGGACCTGACCTAGAATGAATGTTTTTCCTTGATCACAAATTTATCCTGAGCCCATTTCTCTTTTTGTATAATTGTGAAAGCTCATTTTATTCCTTATCATCCAGCCTTTACTTTACTTATGAAGAATGGGTACATTCTATTCTTGATTCTAACCTTACTATGTCTTTCTGGCAAGACAACAACATTTTCTTATTAAAATTATTTGAATCAATTCAGGATTTTATAAAGCCATCAATTCATCTAAACAGCATTAATTCATGAAAATTTAACTTCATGTTGATTTGCAGGGAATTTGCCCAATAGGGTAGGCTGATACACAGGAACCATTAGGCTATGTAGTAGTGACAAGAAAGGCATACGAGCAGCAAGACTCAATCCTGGGGAGAAGTCTCTAGTGACCCTGCATTCTTAGAGCTTTCCCATTGCAGACCATGCAGAACAGTGGGCCATCTCCAGAAAACTCGCTCACATGCCTTTAGCTTTTCCTAGATGGCTTCTGACAACTCTAAGTTTGGGCAACACCATCCCATGGAGTTGAGTCATGGGCTGAGTGACAAGGATGAGTGAGCTGAGAGCCAGCATTCACCTCTGATGGCTTCCCAACTGCAGATGCAGCGTGGCTGGCCCACACCCTCACCACGTCTTCCTCACAGTTATTTGACGGTACCACCTCAGACTGTGAGCCAAATAACTCTTTCTTCTTCGTTACATTGCTCTGTGCTCAATATTTTATCACAGCAGGCAGAACTTCAATTAATATGCTTTTATCATTTCTGCCCTCTGAGTTTTCCCACTTGTTCCCTTCCCAGATGGCCTGTGGGGTAGACTGTATTTGTACTCACAAACATGCACATTCAGGGTGGGTTATCTCTCCTCATTAATCCTCTCTGAAAATTCCTTCACAAAAATACCCAGAGATGTATCTCCTAGGTGGTTATAAATCTTCTCTGAGGAAAGATTATCATTATCTTCTGATCCTGCTCTTGTCAGGTTTGGCCACATGACCTGCTTTACCCAGTTAACTAGAAACAGAAATGTCTGACATTGTTCAGGACAGTATGGCCACAGCTTGGTTTGCTGGGGGTATTTTCCCTCTGTCTTTAATGATCACTTTGTGTTTTAGAGAACCTCCTGGCTGAGCAATGGAATTCATTAGATATGCATAATGGTATTTAATGAAGAAATCTTGGTTAGTTTCAGAGTTTCCCCCTAAGTAGTCTGATGATTGACAGCTTCCACCTCAGTCAGTTTGACTCGACTGAATTGCACGTTTCTACCATAGTATCTAAGATAGCATCTTGTCAGTTAACTGTGTACACATGGACTTTCGTGCTGACAGATCAAGAGCCAGTGATGGTATTGTGTTACTATTTGCTCTAAATTAAAACATTCTGTTAAAGCTCAAAGAATACCAACTTACAAAGGCTCAGGAAGACCCTGAATCTTACAAGATCACAGAACGCCTACTCAAGATAATAGAGGCCGTGCATTGGCTGGGTAGCGGAGACCCTCCCATGCCAGCTGTGCCAGCTGCAAGTCTACAGGAAGTCCCTGGGATACAGCTTTTGTGAGTTGTCCACACTGGGGTAGAGTTTTCAGTAATGTGACTGGTTTTGAACCACTCTGGCTGCTGCAAGTAACTCCACATTCACATTCCTAGAAGCTCATTAGCCGCTGAGCTAGACTTGTGTGGAATCATTTCTTAGTTGGGTCATCAGTTACCTCCTTGGGGTGAGTGGACATTTGATCATATCCCAGCCAAAGACACACAAGGGATGGAGATGGGAGGTCTTATTCTAGGTCTTGATGCATATCATAATAAAAGTGGTTTTTGTTTTGTTTTTAGGGACTAGGGACATAGCTTAGTAGTTAAAACATGTACTTCCCTTCCAGAGAACCCCAGTTAGCTTCTCAGCTCCTAAGTCAAGTGGTTTACAACCACCTGTACCTCCATCTGCAGAGGGATCTGAGATCCATGTCTTCTACAGGCCCCTGAGTCCCATGCTCACGCCCCTCCTAAATGTACAGAATTAGAAATAATAAATATTAAACAGCATTTAAAGTATTTTTTTGTTTTGCTTTGTTTTAACAAATGAATGTCTGATCATCAGGTAAATAAATGTCTCCGTTGCCTGGTGGCTCTAAGAACCATGGTCAATGTCAAAACCTTTTAATATACCAATATCTTCTCTCAGATCCCATGACCAATGAGTAGAGTTTGATTTTTTTTCTTGTGAACTCAGATCTACATAAGATCTCATGGAGTCCAGGCTAGTCCCCAACCCTCTATTTAACTTGGGACAATCTTGAACCTCTGATCTGCCTGCTTCTCCCTCCTGAGTTTAAGCCGCACTGACTTTTGGATCCAGCCCAAGGTTTCTTGCATGTGAGGCAATTACCTAGCAGCTGAGCTACATCTCTGGCCCTTGTCGGTATTTTTCTCTCAGTGGAGCTATCCAGTTTAACTCCAGAAACTCTTAATTATCTTCTATTACTGATGTGAGTCTTTTTTTAATAGTAAAACTCAATATATCAATAAAGGGATGGGTAACCATCTGAGAGACACACAGAATCTTCCTAAACCCAACTTTAACTATCTAATGCTATGTGGACTTCGTATAATAGAAGCCATCAATGTTTAAGGGGCGTATAAGGTGGCACTTAACTATTTACTGGAGGAGGTAAGGTGTAACACTCCACAGGAAACGATACCAGGCTTCCAGTCAAAGCTGGGGTTTTTGTGTTAGTCCATCCTGGACGGAATTACCAGTGTACTCCACACGTAGCTGTCACAACATGCCTTGAAGTAACATTAGCTGATGTTTCCTATCAAGTCTTAGTTAGAAAGCCCCAAAGAGAATTCAACTTTAAACAAAACGCATTCTGGAGGAATGACAAAAAAAAAAAAAAAAGCACCCCCCCGATTAAAATTACATATGCAGAAGGAATATGGCAGAGATGAAGCCTCCAGAGCTTGGAGGCATATGTGAGCAAACTTTCATCTAAAGATCAGGTGAATATTAGATTTTTCTAATACATCACTTTGTTTCCTTTGGTGATGGCTCGTCTGCTTGACTAGATTTAATATCAATTACATCAGTATATATTTAGGAGAGGTATCCCTGGGTTGTTGGTGAGGGTTCTTTCAGAGCGGTTTAACTTAGGGAAAGTGCCCTGAATGTGGGCAGTACCAACCCAGGGACAGGGGGGTGCGGGGGTGCCGGAGGGGGGCAGGGGTCATACACTGAATCAAAATAAGAAAGCTAGGTTAGGACCAGCATTCGTCTGTTTTCTTTTTCTCACTGCCTATGCAGTGTGACCAGCAGCCTCACAAACCGGCTGTCCTCCCTCCGCCTCTGGGATAGACTTGTACCCTCTTGGAACCATGAGCCTAAATAAACCCCTCCTCCCCTGTTTCCTTAGTCGATACATTGTCCCAGCAAGGAGATAAGCAGCTGCTACAGTTACCATCCGGCGACAAACTGCTAGCCACTGTGCCTTCTCCAAATGTGAGATATTGTAGCAGCAACAGGTTGAAGTCAGGGAAGGAAAAAAACTAATTCATTTGTACAACTCGTAAATGTCAGAGCAGTCCCGAATGAATGGACTCGGCTGCTGCCTTAAAATAGGTTCCCAGAATGCATCAGGAATAAGTAGTATCGAATTTACCTTGAGACTTGTGTGTCCAGATCAGACCCTGCAAGAAGAGCTCTTGCTATACTCCCTCGGTGGAAGGCTGAGGCAGGAAGTTTGCTGAGAGATCACGGCCAGCCTGAGTTACATAGTGAGTTCTAGGGCTGAGTCAGACTGATTCAAAAGCAAGCAAGCAAACAAACAAACAAACAAACACAGGGGAGTGGGAGTGGGGAGATGAAATAAAAAGAGCAGGTGGATTGTGGGAGGGTCACTAGGACCTGCCTTGTGCCCCTACCTTCCCCTGGGACTGATGGGCTTCTTCTGCCTGTCCCAATGACACGCCCCTGGCACCTACTCCCCACCTTCCAGACAGGGCGGAGGGACGCTGGCCCTGGCTCAAACTGTGTCTTCTTAGAGAGCCCCAGGCTGCCTCAGGAGGCGGGCACTGCAGCCTGGGTGGCACAGCAGAGCAGTGGCGGGCTTGTCCTGGTCCCTAGCTGTCTCTGCCTGCACCTGTGCGATCCAGAAGGCACCACCGCCTCAGCCCCAGCACAGAAGCCCGGAGCCACGATGAGCCACGCCTGCGACCGCCAGGATGCCAGCCAAGGTAACCAGCTCGTTTCCCTGGCCTTCAGTGTCCTGCAGCTGCTAGTTGGTTAATCCAGGGGACAGCAGGCAGGCTATTTCTGCTTTCTTAAGCAGAACCGTTGTGTCAGAAGCCCTCACTTTTCACAGATTTTTGCATTTTTGTAGATCTTTTCCCGTTGATTCTAGAGTTTACTTTTGTAAAGTTCAGCCGACTCTGCGGGGCACTTTGGGGGGCGGGGAGATGAAATAACGTGCTGCTATGGAAGGCTTTTGCTTGGTACTTGCTCTGCTGCACTAGCTCAGAGTCGGAGTGCCAGCGCTTTCCCAGAAAGACTGACACCTCAGCCTCTGCTTTGGGACAAGGCTTGCACAGCCTCGGTGTACCATCTCCACCGCTAGATCATTAGCCCACAGACGACCTAATGTGCTTGGGATAATAAAACTGGAGTTTTGTTGTTTAATGATGAGCCGGTTCTTTGTAACTCAGCTGTCGTTTGTTTCTGTGTCTTTAAGGCAGTATTTACTAACTTTTTTCAGGGAAGGACTTCGGATTATTTTGCACATGTGATGAAATGCAGTAGCCAATCACTACTGACCTACAGCGAGCGATATGAGCGTGCTCTAATTAATCATTGTCAAAGACTTCAGGCTGGACCCCTAACTTCGTGCGGGGGCCCCAAGCATTTATGTCCCCTTTGAAAGGTGGCTATTGTTCAGATACTCACTAACTGGTTAGTTGTTGACCTTTTAGAAGCCCTCCTCCGGGAATAGCTCCTCTCTCTCTCTCTCTGAGACCCTTTGGGAAGGCACTGAGCAGGGCTTAATGAGGCCTCCCCAGACTTGAAAAACTCCCCTTGGTCTTCCGTTCTTCAGGTAGTCAGGTAACCGTGCCAGGGGACTCCAAGGATCAGCCACTCTCAGAGTTGGGTATTTTGTTCACTGGCCAGGCAAGGGCTCGTGCAGGGAGAAACCTTGTTCAATTCATCTGTTGCCTCTTGCTGTTTGTTCCAAGGTGAGTGTCTAACACAGCTACCTCTCCATAGACTTTACACGGGACTTACTCTCTCTCTGTCTGTTTGTCTCTGTCTCCCTCTCCTTCCCTCCCTCTTTCTCTGTCTCTGTCTCTCTCTGTCTCTCTGTCTCTGTCTCTATCTCCCTTCCTCCTTCCCTCTCTCCTTCTTTCTCTGTCTGTCTGTCTTTGCCTCTGTCTCTGTCTGTCTCTGTCTCTGTGTCTCTGTGTTTCTGTCTCTGTCTCTCTCTGTCTCTCTCTGTCTCTCTCTGTCTCTCTCTGTCTCTCTCTCTCTCTCTCTCTCTCTGTGTGTGTGTGTGTGTGTGTGTGTGTGTGTGTGCGTGCAAGTGCATATTGATGTAAATGTGGAGGCCAGAAATCAACCTTGGGGTGCTTTTTCCTCAGTAGCTGTCCTCCTTGTTGTCTGAGACAGCCTGCCTCACATTGTCTCACAGCTTTCCAAGTGAATTCAGGTGTCCAGCAAGCCCAAGAGACTACTGTCCCCAGCTCTCCAGCTCTGAGATCACAGCACATACATATATGTATGTATGTGTATGTGAGCATGTACATGTATGTGTATGTATATATATACACATATATGGTGTTATATGTTATATTATATATGTGTATATACATGTATATGGTGTTATATGTATAATATTTTATATATGTGTATAACATAATTTTATACATTCTGGGGAGTGAACTCGGGCCCTCGTTCTTACAGGGCAAGCATTTTGCCTACTGAGAGGTCTCTCTCCATCTCCACCTCCACTGTGGAGCTCAGCCTGGCCACAGATTCTTACGAAGCTAAGAATGACCTTGGTCTCCTTGTCCTCCATCCTTTACCTCCCAAGTCCTCAGTGCTGGGCAAACTCTCTCCACCTGAGCCATCTCCATGGCCTCTTTAATTTTAAATCTGAATTCCTGACAGACCAGCAGGCTTACGTCTCATTCTGTCTTGATGGCCCTGAGTGCCACCATAAGCTTGTTACTGCATCTCCAGCAGGTATGGGATCTCCTGTCAGACTTCATACAGCCTCAGGTCAACGGGGCAGAGTGACATTTGATAAATAAACTGCATGATGATGCTCTTGCTTTTCAACTCTCTTATTGACTCTGTGTTATAGACCTGTCCATTACAGCAATAGGCTGTCAGGAATTCTAGCTCAGATAAAGAATTCTTGTTCTTTCTTCATGTTTTGGTAGATATTATGATCTAGCCATCTTATATCCAGGAAACGTTGGGGTATTATTCATATTAAATTCCATTGTAGCTATTAACAGGGAAAGATTCTTTTTACTCAAATTATAATTCTCGCAACTGGATAATACCACCACCACCCATGTGGTACTGTGTGATTACATTTGGTTATTGTTGAAATAGGTTTACAGTGGAAATCTGATTCCCACTTTAGTGGAATGGGTAGCAATGTTTTCTGCTCTGTTGAATGTCACTTGCCTGTGTTAGGATGAGACTGGTAGAAGACAGATGTTGCAATGAAATTGAAACTTTGATGTTTGATAACAAGACTTTCTCTCTCTCTGTCTCTCTCTCTCTCTCTCCTTCCTTCCTTCCTTCTCTTTTGCCCTCTCTGCGAGATAATTTTTCTTTCGTCCCCTTTAAAATTTATCTTGCTTTGTGTTTTAATGTTTTGCTTACATGTCTCTCTGCATTTCAGTGTGTGTGGTGCCCACAGTGGCTGGAAAAGAGGGTCAAAGTCCTTAGCTTTGGGATTTCAGATGGGTTGTGAGACCCCAGGTGGGTTCTAGGAATCACCCTTCTCCCCGTTTCTGGAAGAGCCATTGCTCTTAACTTCTGAGCCATCTCTTCAGCTCTGATTCAGGAGTATTCGACATTTGGCTTTGCTGGACCACATTTATCTCAAAGATGCTGTGAGAACTGTTAAATCTGGTTTGAAAATTATTACCAAAAGCACTGTCAATATTTTAACTATGTTTGCAGTCAATTTTGTTTTGGGCTACATTTATAGCCATCCTGGGGTGTATGTGTCCCGTGGGCTATTGGTTGGACCGCCCTGAATGCAACCCAACCTGGGAAAATCCAGTATGTGGTAGATGATCCTGTCCTTACCCTACCAAGCAGCTGGGAACATGTTTTCTTGGTAGGAAGGAAGCTGGTACGTGTGCAAATGGTAACTCTGGGTGTGTACCCAAGGGTTCTAACTCAGCATGCACATCCTAGCTGCTAACTTCTGACTCTGCAGGGCAGTAAAGTGAGCAGTTCGCCTGGAGTGGCATCCTGTGACTGTCTCTCAAGGACCACAAGAGTTGCATCAGAGAGGACCCTGGTATATAATTCTCATTCCATGGGAAGGGCAGCTTTGGAGTGGGAAAGATGCAAGAATGGCTGAGTCTCAGATGTGTGGGGACAGGGTAGGCAGTAGGTGTTGCCTCTTTGGGAGAACCTTCTGTTTGCAGAGCATGGTAGACAAGTGGGTTCTGAGAGGCAGGGCCTGCTCTGTAATAGTCCCACTCTCGGAGCAGGTTCACAGATGTTGCTCCTCTTGACCATGATAGATGAATTCAAGCTTAGGGTAGTGCACTGAGAGCAGGCAGATCCTTAAGGACCACAGCTATTCTCCTGGGATAACCGTAGGAATGAGGGTGGAGGGGTGGGGGAGGAGAGAAGAAGGCATGAAAATTTCTCTGGTCCGCGGTCTTTTCAGGTGTCATATCCCCAGATATATGGCCAGAGTCCCATGAGCCACAGTGTATGTGTGTGCACATCTGGAGGCAAGTGTGCAGAGGTCAGAGGTCAACTTTGGGTGTCATTCCTCTTTGCTGATCTTTACCTCATTTTGACACAGGCTTGGATACTGGCCTGGATGTCATCAATTGGCAGACTGTCCAGCGAGCCTCAGGGAATTCCCCGTCTCCCCTTCCCCATGCTTGACGTTACTTTACATAGGTTCCGGGGGGGGGGTGTCAAACTCCCATTCATAATGCAAGCACCTTTATGAACTAAACCATCTCCTCAGCCAAGACTTAATTGCTTAATTGGCAAAGAGGGATAAAAATAGCCACGCTTGAGGACTATTGTGAGAACCCACTATTGAAGATTATTGTGGCAGTTCAGGAAAAGCAGAGAGGGCATAACAGCAGTGGGCTTCGCACACGTGGACATATCCCGTCCAGAGGCTGCAAGTGGAGTTAAGAAAGTAACTGTTGAGAGCTAGGAGAGCTAACCCACATTGCTAACTGCTCAGCCCCACTGTGCTCCTGGGCCACTCTGCTGCTGCCTGCTGCCGGTTGACATCAGTCATTCCACACTTGGAAGCTGCTGGTGAGCAGAAGGGCCGAGAAGGTTGCTTCATACACTGGAGCAGAACAGAAGAGGGAGCTCTGTCAGGTGACCGCTGGGAGAGTGGTTTTCCAGAAACAACTTGATCTGTGTAACTTCAGCAGCAGAGGGTTCCTGCTACAGTTAGCTCCCAGTTCTCTACCCCTGTTCTGCACAGCTAGCAAGTGCTGGGTCACTCACGCCATACGTAGTCCTCTTTGCAGTGTTTGTAACTGCCTCTCCCCCTGATTTCTTCGCCTGGGGTTCTCCTGAGGTTCAAGGATGGGGACCACTCACACCTAACCAAAGCACATGCATGGTAGGGATGCACATGCAGAGGGCACTTGCTTGGTGAAATGAGTGAGTAAGACAGTGATGGAGTCTGGGGAGGAAGCCCTGATGGTCCAGTGTTTTCCCAGCACACTTGACGCTCTGGTCCTGATTCCTAGCATCACATAAACCGTAACTGTGTTTCTAGCTGGAGGGGAAGGGCCAAGGTAATCCTAAGCTATTGTGAGTTTAAGGCCAGCCTGAGTTATGTGTGACCCTGTCTCACGGGAAACAGGAGGCAACAGTAGATGGTTTTGGGTAATACTGCGTAGTTCCTGAGGAATTCTGCCCTACTTGTCGCTGCATTTAAAATTTGAACACGCGTTTCCCTTTTTTCTCCTTGGAGTTATCCCCAATGGGAAAATGTATACGTCTTCACACATGACACTATAGTCATGGTTTTAAAAACCCGAGTTCACATACAGTTGTGTGGCTTAGCTATGCTGGAGTATAAGATATTGTTTAAATGCGTTCTGATTTGTGGTGGTGGTTATATCTCATGCAAGGGCTTGGTCAGATCAGTAACAAAGGATCAACCAGGTTCAATCGTCTGGTGGCTATCCTTCAAGTTCTCTTGTCTTTCGGAGCCCAAGGGGCTGGCTTTGCTCTTGTAAGGAAGCAGCCCCGTGCTTTAAAAACACACTTTGAAGGGTGTGAGTCACAGCACTAGCCACTGGGCTCTTGGGTGCTCCTCTCAGCTGACTTTGCTGAACTTGACCCCTTAATTATTTTTGAGCATTTCATGTCTGACTTCCCAGCGAGCCCAAATAGCACAGCAGCCTGGAGTGGTGGCTCCAGCCCATAATCCCAGTGCTTAGGAGGTGGAAGGGAGAGAATCCAGGATTCAAGGTCGTCTTCAGCTATATAAGGAGTTCAAGGCCAAGTTGGGCTAAATAAGGCCCAAACACACACACACACACACACACACACACACACACACACACACACACACCCATACATACAAACACAAACACATACATACATACACACAGACACACACATATACACACAGACACACACCTACACACACAAACACATACACATACACACACAAACACATACATATACACACATACACATAGACACACAACACACACACATACATACACACACACACACACACACACACACACACACACACACACACACACACACACATATATACACACACACACAGATACATACACACACAACACATACATACACACACAAACACACACAGACACACACACAGACACACACACATACATACACAAACACATACACACAGACGCGCACACACACACAAACACATACATACACACACATACACACACACAAACACATACATACATACATACACACACAACACACACACAAACACACACACATACACACAGACACACACATATATACACAGACACATACATACACACAAACACATACGTACACACACAAACACACACAGACACACACAAACACATACATACATACACAAACACATACACACAGACGCACACACACACACACACACACACACACACACACACTTTAGAGAGTATCTGCTTTTTAAAACAGATAAGTAATTAAAAAGAAACTGAAGTTGGAAACACCAGTCAAAGCTGGCAATAAGAATATTAATTTCCCGGTCTGTTGTCACCCTGACCGGCCTGCTCTGCCAGCATCACAGTTAAGGGGGCCTTTGTCCTCCCACTGCCCGAAACATTCCCTCCTTGGTGATGTGGACATTTCATGACAGTTCAGGAATGCTTGGTCTGTAACCATATCCTGTCTTTTTGGGGCCCGAGCCTGAGTGTTTAAAGCCACCGCAGCTGAGAACCTTCAGTTCTCCTTGGCAAAGCAGCCTGACAGTGCTTCAGGGTGCTGGCTTACAGCATAGTCTGGCCTCAGCGCTCTGAGAAAGGTTAAGAGACACACAGACGGGGTTGGGGATTTAGCTCAGTGGTAGAGCGCTTGCCTAGCAAGTGCAAGGCCCTGGGTTCGGTCCCCAGCTCTGAAAAATAGAAAAAGTAAAAAAAAAAAAAAAAAAAGAGACACACAGACACCTAGCCGTGGCTGGTGCTCTGCACACGCTCGCCCTCTTTAACTGTTCTTGCTGACTGTCACTACGAGATGCTTATCACGGGCGCTCTGACGGGTCATAGCAATCCTAGCGTTTATGGTAACCAGTGCCTGACTTACGCTGCCTGCTGAGAGCTCTGGATGGTGACCTTGTTCTTCAAAAACCTCACTCTCTTCCCCTTATTCCTTTGAAGCAGGGTTTCTCATTGAATCTCAAACTAGGCTCACAGCCCCATTGACCCTGTCTACCCATTTCATCACCCTATCCCCAGGACCTGGTTACAAGTGCATAACCATGCCCAGCTTTTTACATGGGTGCTGAAGATTTGAATTCCAGTCTTTATGCTTGCACGGTGAGCATTCTTACCCACCGAACCATTTCTCCAGCTTTCCTCTCTCTCCTCCATGTAGCGTAGCCCTGCAAGCTCAGGGGTTGGTTGCCTCCTGAAGGATGGTAAGAAGGTGGCTCCGTGTCAGGCAGGAAATCTGCAGTGGAATACATTACCTCCAGCTGGCTCTCTGAGCAGCTTCCTCAGAGGGGTTCAGCATTCTCCCCACTTCTCCCTTCCTCCTCTATTCCCCTCCCCCTTCCCCTTCCCTCTCCCTCACTTCCTCTCCCCCTCCCCTCCCTCTCCATTCCTCTCTCTGAGAATCCCTTCTTAGACATGGCTATCCTAACTCCCAATGTTTTCCAGGCTCTGCCCCACTTTCTGTCATAGAAATTTAACTCCTGTACTCTCTGTTACTCCTCATGGGAGATTCCCTGTCCGGCTTCTTCAGACCCCTGGATGCTGGGATTCACAATTAGAAAGCATCTCCTCCCCTTTCTGTGTAGATGAATGCGTCCACTGTACAGATTCCTCTGCACATGGCTTGCCTCCTGCCTCAGGTACACTCCAAAAACTTATCCCTGAAGTTCTGGAAACTGGCACAGAAATCTCCCTCTCTGTCGGGCTTATTAGACAATCAACCGTCTTATTAAATGGCTTGTGTTCAGCTCCTCATTTTTCCCCATTAATTTCATTAAGCTTTAGGACAAGATAGTTAAGATGCACGCTTTCGTTTGCTGATTAATTTAAATAGTACTAATGGGATGTATTATGGGGGTGATTTCACAGAGTTCTGATATTTTCAGCTTTTGCAGCTCTTGTTCAAAAGTTCTCAAATATTTCTCGCAGTTTGTTTTTGAACTTTTTCATTAAAATTTAAAGCAATTATCTTCCCCTACCCCCCACACACTCCATAGTAATAGTAAAGTGTTGGTATGCATTAAATATTTACCACTAGGGACTCAGTTCAAAAAATGCGAATGCTGAGTTATTTACATTACAGCAGATCATAAAACAGTACGTTCGGTAAGAGTCCAATCTGCTGAAAAGGAATCTCCCATTTATACAAATGCAGTTGGAACTGAAAAGGTGACACACCCAGGAACTCAGAACCGTGGCTATGGCTGGGTAGAAAGTGGACTTATCTTAGTTTCTCCCACTAATTTGTATTTCTTGAAGTGAGTCCCTACTGCTGATGCCCAAAATTAAGAGAGGGACAACCTGTTTGGAGGCGAAGGCTGAGGGCTCTGTTCTGTGTGGATGTTTTTCTCATTTATTTGAAGCCAGCCTCATCGGCTGTGTTCTTCTTTCCCTCCTGGTTACACCTTCTCTCACAAGCATGAACGTCATCTCTGTTGTTAAACAACAGGCTTCCATTGGATTCTGAAACACGTCCTAATTAATTCTCAGGACTCAACATTTACGGCCTTTCAGCGTTCGTTATCATAAACGAGACGGAGGGAAACAACCGGGTGAAAATTAATTAAAACCACAGAAAACAATCCAGGAAGGGGCCTGCCATTCTGGAGAAAGATCAGCCGCGTTTCAGGCACAGGACGGAGTTGAGAAGCTGCCTTGAGTGATCAGCCCCTGGAAATCCAGTCAGTGCAAGCATTTAGCTTCAGGACAAATAGCACCTTGACCACTACCTTGCCCCTGACACAAGCACTTTTAGGTATTTTTGTTTATTTATTGTGCATGCACATGTATCCACACGTATGGAAAGGCATGCACATGTGTGCAATGTGGCACAGGTGAGGAGGTCAGAGAGAGACTTTTAGTCAGTTCTCTCCTTCAACCATGTGAACCCTGGGGATCAGACTCAGATCTGAGCCATCTCATTGGCCTGTGTGCACTTTTTTGCTTGTCCTTTTGCTGGGGGGAGAGCAGTAGCAGCTGTTAGGACAGAGTTGGGGTTGTGAGTGGAGCAGGAGGTGAGGCCCTTGACTGAAGTTCACCAGTCCATTGGGAGTCTGGCTATAAGGAGGGACTATGCTCCTTACCTCATGGATGTGGTGGTGGCTGAGGAGACCAAGTGGAGACCAATGGAGACCAGTCCTTACCACACAGTGTGGCTCTGGGGAGCTCCGAGGCTGTAGATTGGGAGAATGCCAGCAGGTGGTTCCATGGTTTACAGCAGTCTGCCTGCCTTTGGAACTCTCGGAGGTGGCTCTTGGAGAGCCTGTCTAGGTCTTCAGGGCTCACTATAAGGCTCTTCTCTGACATCTCTAGCCACCCTCCCCCAACTCTTCACTCTCTCTTCCATCTCAGACAAGTGCTTCCTCCTCCCCTGCTCACTTTGCAAACGTTTATTGAATCAGAGGAGTAAATAAATAAGCCTCTCTTTGGGAGGCAGGTTTTAAACATGGCTTCTCTTGACTAAACCCTCCCAAGCGAAGAGCAAATTCAGTGAAGAATGAGGTTGGAAGAGCTTTGAGTTCTGTGATTCTTAACAGAGAAAATGGCTGATGTGGAGGACACACACACACACACACACACACACACACACACACACACGGAGAATATTTTTAAGACACCTCTCCAGTTGCTGCTGGGAAGGGCTTTACCGCTGGTGACCTGAAGAAATCCAGGCTAGTCCCTCCTCTGATGCTACCCTCCCCGATTTTCAGGTCACACCCCACGCAGCTACAACTGCTCATTTCCCTGGGAAAGGTCTCACAGAGGCCTCTCACAGGGGTTCAGCACGATGCTGTCTTGAGTAAGATCACACCACTTGGCACGCTCCTTGACCCTGTTGTTTCTCAAATAGGGATCACCGTCTCTTGTTTCGGTGGTTCAGCCCACAGAAGACTGGGCTGTGCTCTCGGTGTCAGCTTGTTTCTCACAAGTCCACCACAGCAGGAATCCCCATGTTCATGTGCGTCTGCTACGCCCACATTGCCCTGCCAATTCTGACCTTCTCCACTCTTTTGTATATCTTTTCTGTATATTTGATTTCATTTTTATCAGATAAGAGGCTCCCATAGAAGGCACAATTAAAATGGAGCAATACTTTATGTAAATGTCGAGCTCTTGGTCGTGATTTGAAGTAACTGATAACGTTTTATGACCAGGTTGGAGGGAAATGCCAGCCTTTTGCTTGTAAAACAGACTGGGCATGCGCTTTGTCTCTCACAGAGGGAGGATGGTGCCAGTATTTTCCCTCTTGCAGTCTTTCTACTTTTAAGGAGTGTGTGTGTGTGTGCGTGTGTGTGTGTGTGTGTGTGTGTGTGTGTGTGTACAGGGGTGGAGGTGTCTGGATGTGTCTGTGGGGGGAGGGTACACATGTGTAAAAGTATCTTTTATTTACCAGATGTAATTGTTGTCTTGGAGGCTGACTGCTGAATACAATCACCCTTTCTAGTTCTTTCTGAACTCTGGCTGGCTGGTTCAACTCAGCTCTTCTGGCCCAAACTCTTCTCAAGCTGACCGATTCAACCTGTCCTCTCTCTGCTTCTGACTGAATTGCTCTGAGTGACCTCACACTAACTCTGGCAGTCTGTTCTAATCTTCTGTCTCCTTCTCATCCTCTGTTTGTTCTGTCTTCACTGCAATTCTGACTCTGTAAAATCATTCTTGCTAATCTGTCAAAATCATTCTGTCAAATCTTCTTGCTACTCAGTTAGACATTATGTTCAAACATGGCTGCTTCCTTTTAAAAACAAGCCTTACTTCCATTTTTTAGAATTAAAGATGTGTCCTAAGGGCATGTCCGCAGTCTAGCTGGATCACATAGACCTAGAAGGTTTTGGATGTGATTCCTTGCCAGAGCAACCATGTTGCTGGATTAAAATTCCTCTACATGTATGTGTCTGTGTGTGGGTGTGTGCACACCAGTACAGGTGTCCATGGGTATCTGATGTGTTTGTGTGTGGGTGTGTGTATACCAGTGCAGTTATCCATGTGGGTCTGTGTATATATGGATACAAGTATTCATGTGTGTCTGTGTGTGGGTATGTGCACACTGGTGCAGATGTCCAATCCTCTGGAGCTAACAGGCAGTTGTGAGCAGCCTTATGAGGGTGATAGGAACCTAACTTGTGTCTTCCAGTACTCTTAGCCCCTGCACCCTCTCTCTAGCCCCTCCTTTGCCCATCAGCAGTACCACCGAGAGGGTCACTATTATAGCTAGAAACTGGGTGACTCACTCAGATACACGCCCCTTTCACACCGTGAGTGTGAAGGCTCCACTGAGACCCAGGTTACAGCCATGAAGTCGGCTTACTTGAGACTCTAATTCAGCTCCTCATTAATTTGCAGAGTGGTTAGACCCTTTCTACAGTCCAGTTTGAAAGCAAAGCCACACACAGGATACTTTGAGAATTACCACATGCTTCTTCTGTGTCACCTCTGTGGCTCTCGGTGGTGCAGCTCACCTCACTGCCTCAGGGAGATCATGATCTTTGTAGGTAGAAAACCAAGGGAGAGGAGAGAACTGTTTAGAAGCGGGGCAGTCAAAACAGGCCTTTCAGCAGGATGACGGCTTCATAAGGCAGGTGGTTGCCTTGAGTCAGAGCTTTCTAAACAATTCTATTTTCCCTTCACCATAACATGTCAGGCCTAAAGGGCAAAATCATGGTTGTCTCAGAGTGCAAAGAGAGTCTAGTATGTGCTGAAAGGTTATCTGTGAGGCCAAGGGCAAGAGAGGGGAAGTGTCGATAAGTCAACAGAACATCTCCACTTGTGGAATAAAGAGGGGGGGGTGGGCTGTCACACATTCTCCATTCCATATCCTACCACCTGAGATCAAGTCAAGCATTTGGTTTCTCTGGTGTCCTGTGATCACACAGAAGGCAACTGTGAGGGCTCATCTTCACTGTCAAACTGGTGACATTTAGATTCACCGTGGAAATCTGCCTCTGGGTGTGTTTGTGTGGGAGTGTCTAGATTGGGTTATGTGAGGTAGGAAGGCCCACCTTGAAAGTAGGTGGCATCACCCCCTGGGCTGGAGTTCTGGACTGTAAAAGAAGGAGAAAGAGCTGAGCGTTGGCGTTCAGTCCTTCTTGCTTCCTGCCTGGATGCAATGTGACCAGCGGCCTCCCACTGATGCCACGCCTTCTCTATCATGGACTGTGCCTCAAACTGTGTGCCCCAATACAGCCTTCCTCCCTCTCTCCCCGTCTCCCTCCCTCCCTCCCTCTCTCCCTCTCTTCCTCCCTCCCTCCCTTTCTTCTTTCTCCCTCCCCCTCTTCCTCCCTCTTTCTCTCCCTTCCTCTCTCTCCCTCCCTCCCTCTCTCCCTTCCTTCCTTCTTCCCTCCATCCTTCACTCCCTTCCTACCTCTCTCCCTCCCTCCATGCCTTAAACTGCCATGGTTATCTGTTTTGTCACAGCAACAAGAAAAGTAATTAATATAGAGATGCAGACCATTTCCTCATGGAGGAGGTCACCTGATAGCCCTGTCAGTGGTGATGTTCTCTGAAGATGGATGGGGAGGGAGGGCTATCTTGAGGTCCTCAAGGTGACTCAGATAAGTCACTTACCATGTGGTCTTCCAAAGCCCAGGAGACTGAAGGCAGAGATGAATGGTAGCCTGCTCTACTGGGGAGTCAGAAATTGTCACGTAAGACCACCAAGGTTCTTTTTTTTTTTTTTTTTTTTTTTGTAATTTTGGCTAATATTCACTTTTGTTGAGTACATCTTTTTTTTTTTTATTAACTTGAATATTTCTTATATACATTTCGAGTGTTATTCCCTTTCCCGGTTTCCGGGCAAACATCCCCTTCTCCCCCCCCCTTCCTTATGTTTTTTCCCCTCCCCCCCACCCTCCCCCTATTGCCGCCCTCCCCCCAACTTTCTAGTTCACTGGGGGTTCAGTCTTAGCAGGACCCAGGGCTTCCCCTTCCACTGGTGCTCTTACTAGGATATTCATTGCTACCTATGAGGTCAGAGTCCAGGGTCAGTCCATGTATAGTCTTTAGGTTGTGGCTTAGTCCCTGGAAGCTCTGGTTGCTTGGCATTGTTGTACATATGGGGTCTCGAGCCCCTTCAAGCTCTTCCAGTTCTTTCTCTGATTCCTTCAACGGGGGTCCTATTCTCAGTTCAGTGGTTTGCTGCTGACATTCGCCTCTGTATTTGCTGTATTCTGGCTGTGTCTCTCAGGAGCGATCTACACTTCTGCACTTCTTTGCTTCATCCATCTTATCTAATTGGGTGGCTGTATATATATGGGCCACATGTGGGGCAGGCTCTGAATGGGTGTCCCTTCAGTCTCTGTTTTAATCTTTTGCCTCTCTCTTCCCTGCCAAGGGTATTCTTGTTCCCCTTTTAAAGAAGGAGTGAAGCATTCACATTTTGATCATCCGTCTTGAGTTTCATTTGTTCTAGGCATCTAGGGTAATTCAGGCATTTGGGCTAATAGCCACTTATCAATGAGTGCATACCATGTATGTCTTTCTGTGATTGGGTTAGCTCACTCAGGATGATATTTTCCAGTTCCAACCATTTGCCTACGAATTTCATAAAGTCGTTGTTTTTTATAGCTGAGTAATATTCCATTGTGTAGATGTACCACATTTTCTGTATCCATTCCTCTGTTGAAGGGCATCTGGGTTCTTTCCAGCTTCTGGCTATTATAAATAAGGCTGCGATGAACATAGTGGAGCACGTGTCTTTTTTATATGTTGGGGCATCTTTTGGGTATATGCCCAAGAGAGGTATAGCTGGATCCTCAGGCAGTTAGTTCAATGTCCAATTTTCTGAGGAACCTCCAGACTGATTTCCAGAATGGTTGTACCAGTCTGCAATCCCACCAACAATGGAGGAGTGTTCCTCTTTCTCCACATCCTCGCCAGCATTTGCTGTCACCTGAGTTTTTGATCTAGCCATTCTCACTGGTGTGAGGTGAAATCTCAGGGTTGTTTTGATTTGCATTTCCTGATGACTAAAGATGTTGAACATTTCTTTAGGTGTTTCTCAGCCATTCGGCATTCCTCAGCTGTGAATTCTTTGTTTAGCTCTGAACCCCATTTTTTAATAGGGTTATTTGTCTCCCTGCGGTCTAACTTTTTGAGTTCTTTGTATATTTTGGATATAAGGCCTCTATCTGTTGTAGGATTGGTAAAGATCTTTTCCCAATCTGTTGGTTGCCGTTTTGTCCTAACCACAGTGTCCTTTGCCTTACAGAAGCTTTGCAGTTTTATGAGATCCCATTTGTCGATTCTTGATCTTAGAGCATAAGCCATTGGTGTTTTGTTCAGGAAATTTTTCCAGTGCCCATGTGTTCCAGATGCTTCCCTATTTTTTCTTCTATTAGTTTGAGTGTGTCTGGGACCACCAAGGTTCTTAAAGATCAGGCCAGTGGACCTACTACAGCAGAAGAAACAGGGTAAATGGTCATTAGATAGAAACCTGAGATTCCTGCTACTTAACCCCTCCTTTACTTCTCTCTCAGTCTATGCAATTTTGTTCAAGCTACATATGGTCTCATGATCTCAAGAGGTGATAGAGTGACACTGCTATTTGGGGCTCATCCATGCTCCTGTGTAAGTGACCCCTCATCCATATTCCTATAAGCAAGCCCTCACTCTTATCTCACCTATAATTTAAGCCTAATGTGCCTACTGAGTCAAAAAGCTAGACTTGAGAGGAATCATGATGCTGGTCGGTTATTGATGTTTGCCTGGGTGTCTCAGGAAAGGTTAGACCAACACAGCTCATCCTTTCAAGGAGTTGTCTTCATCAGACCTCCAACTAAGATGGAAACAGCTGTTATGTTCACAGGGCTCATAAAGGCGGAAGCTGTAGAAAGCCACCCCTGCTTACCCTTCCAGTCTCTGTATACTCTGGCACTTCTGACCATGCAACTACCACAGAATTACCTAGGACTGAGAGGGAGTGACTGGGATTTTGTCTGAGGTCCTAATGACCCTCCATGCCCTGCCTTCTTTGAGGAAAGGTCAACAGACTCAACTTTGTTGAAAGTCTCTTCTTGGTGGTCACAGTTGTTCTGATCAAGATGACAAGGAACATAAGGCTTGGGTGACAGTGTTCCTTGAGGCCATGAGTGATGACTCACACCTATAACCCCAGAGCTCAGGAGGCTGGGCAGAAAGAAAGCCCTGAGTATGAAGCCAGCATGGTCTACATAGCAAGACTTCATCTCAAAACCCATCAAAATCCTAAAAGGCTATCATTTTGTTATACAACTAAACTTTTACTTGGGCTTTACCCATAAGATCATCATTTGGATGATGGTATATAATGTAGAGGACATGTTTAGTTGAGAGTATCATTCACCCAGAGAAATGCAAGTACCCGAACCACTCTCATCCCAGAATACTCTTCCTATGCATATTGTTAGGACACATGAGTAAACAAACAAAAAGCACACCCTGTAAGATGCAGGTAAAACCGTGTGTATCTTCTTTCTTTTCCCCTTTCTTACCTGTGTGCATGCTTCGGTGCATGGGCGGAGGCCAAAGGACAAGTTATGGGAGTCAGTTCTCTGCTTCTCCTGTCTGGGTCCTTAGGGTGGAATTTATGCAGCAGTTTTACCTGCCGAGTTCGCTTGCTGGTCACAAGAGTTTGTGTTTGCTTCTATCAGTACTTTAGATCTGGGGCGGAGTCGGGGGGGGCAAGGCTAAGCATTTGAGCACCTACAAGCTTCTTATGCTAAAGACTGCAACCCTCTCAATCACTTGGTGCTAGCAAAGCCACTGTTAGGTGTTAAAGTCCATTTTGTGGGCCAGGGATGTAACTCAGTTGATGGAGTGCTTACCTAGCATTAGACTCGACCCCAACACCCCCAGAATCCAGGCTCGGGATCCTAAGCACTTAGAAAGTAGAGGCAGAACCATCAGAGGTTCGAAGGTCAACCTTGGCTACAGCCTGAGCTACAAGAACAAAAGCAAGCAAAGAAACAAACAAGCAGTTGACTTAACTACAGCACTAGGAAATGTTGAATTTTCCCACTGTCCTTTCTGCCTGTGAAATATAATACGAAGGACTCCTTCTGTGGTTTTTAACAAATAAGATCTTTCCAGTTCAGCACTGTGGGCACTCTGCTGCACGATCACCTCGGATTGTGTATCGACTTACAGAATCAACTCAAACTTAGCTGGTATTTTATGCTATTTCTCTTCTTCTTTCAGATGTGACTTGAACCAAGAAAAAAAAAAGCCATGCAGATAGCATACCCCCTTTGTGTGCATTTTCACTGTGGAATGTTCTATTACCCCATTATCCAGTTTTATTTTAGTGCCTAATTTGTACGAAGTAGTGATGGAGGAGAAAGAAAATCTATGAAAAATTGAATTTTGTAATGCTAGCCAGTGTCCCTATTTTTCAAGTTGATGGCACAACAAAAGAGAATTTCAGAAAGTAATTGTGGAGGGGAAGGTTGATGACAGCTTTGCCCAGAAGTGTTCGATACAGCAGCGCGTCAACTCAGCACTTAATTGTTCTTCTGTTGTTTTGTGGGAGAGGCCACGGGGGTTTAGTGGGAAGGGATGAGGCATAGCGATCAGTCATGGTCTGAACAGCGCCTCTGAATTTACTGTGCGAGCTGGGCGTGCTCTGAGCAGGTTACCTCACCTCTCTGCTCTTCGCTCCTGGATTTGCAGAGCTGGGTACATTGCCCTGTTCCCAAGGTGCTCAGAGATTTGTCTAAAATTATGTAAGAGCGTCTATGTGGTTCATGGTGTGATAGTTTTAACTGTCAGCGTGACAAGATCGAGAATCGCCTGGGAAGACAGTCACGTCGGGAAATTACCTCTTTCAGGCTGGCCCGTGATACTATTGGTGGAGTTTGTCTTGACTGCCTTAATTGG
This sequence comes from Rattus rattus, assembly GCF_011064425.1. Classification (NCBI taxonomy): domain Eukaryota; kingdom Metazoa; phylum Chordata; class Mammalia; order Rodentia; family Muridae; genus Rattus; species Rattus rattus. The sequence goes on from NC_046161.1 coordinate 107,181,053, forward strand.
TGTAAGGAAAATTCAGCTTCAAAAGTAGGCTGTGCCTTTCCCTTTGAGGGGCTCCAGACCGTGGAAGGGTAGAGAAAGCTGAGTACCATGCATACTTGGATCCGCCCCTCTCTGCTCTCAACTGTAGAGTGACTTACATGCCTGCCTTGACTTCCCCACAATGAGGCATCCGCATCCTGAGATGCTGAGCCTAAACCAGCCCCTCCTTCACCACCTTGTGTTTCACTGAGGGATCTTTAAACAACAGAAACCAAACCCAAAAAACTGACATTCAGAACACGGGAGCTCTTTGCTAGACTTGGCTTTTCCAGAGGCAGGCTGGGAAGGAAGGATTTTCAGTGTGAAGTCAGTGCATAGCAAACGCCTTGGGAAGCTGGGTTTCCTTGTGAATCCAGAAGACCGAACCCTCCTGGCTAACGCGATGTTTGTGACATCAGACAGAATTTAGCCCATCTGTAGGCCAGTGGCGCTGTATTGTTGCTCTCCTTTTGTCATGGTCAACCTCCTGAAAGAAACAATTTAAGGAACAAAGGACTTATTTTCCATCACCATATTTTGGGGAAGGGACAAGTTTGCTTCACTTATCGAAGAAAGTCTGGGATTCATGACCAACCATCTGTATAGGAGATGGGAGAGAGGCCAGGCTGCCACGTACTGGTTTGCCTGCATCTGCCCATCCCTTCTTCTGACCTGTAAGGGGGTGAAGGGAGCCAAGATGTTGTTTTGAGTTCTGATTTCTGCCAGATCATTGGAGAGCAATGGGCCAGGAAACCGCCTAGGATAGCCAAGGGAGATCACATTCAATCTTATTCAATCTGAATAAGACAGGTGACAAAGCCCTGCTAGATTTCAGAAGTGCTCTAGGCCTTTGATCATCCTAGGCCTCTTGTTCTTTCCTGTGAGTGTCTGTCCTGTGTTCTTCTGTCTTGGATCATTAATGGACCTTGCCTGTAGTAGCTAATAACTTGCATTTCTAATCTGTGGGAACTTGGGTCAAGATCAGCTGCAACTGTGCATGTAGGCTTATCTACCTGAGACTAGATTCAGGTCACAGAATTCTTGACTTCCAGCCTGTGTGTGTCATGGGCTAGGGCTTGGGAGACACTGGCTTGGGAATAAGGGTAGTTAGGTCTAAGAACGTTGACTTGTGATGGACTGTAAATATGGCTGAGCCTTTCTCCCTTCCTCACCTACATCCCACCTTGCAGTGTAACACTGCTCTATCAAGAGGTGACATTTCTCTCCCATGACCGCCAATCTGGTTCTGCTTGTGGCTTGTTCTCACAGGAGAAGAACGGAGAATCAAAGCTGTGTGACCTCTAATCTGAGGTCACAAATGGCTGGGTGACTTTTCCCTGTTCTATCTTTAATGTTGCCATCATCGATCTGTGAGGAAGCCCAGGCAACTTCCTGAATCAGGAGAAGAGGTCCTGCATTCTCAGTCACCTCTGCAGAGCGTGGCTCTGAGACAGTGCGACAGCTGCATGGGACACCAGTCATGTGCTTGGAAGACACCATTTGACCCTGTTAAACCTCCAGGAAAAACTCTCTTCTTGATTTAAGCTACTACAGCTGGGGGTCATTACTTATGAAACTATAGGTAGTTACTATTCCCTCTCTTGAGACCATTCTGTACTAAGCTTACCCAAAGTGGATTTTGTTTGTTTTTTTGCCGTGTTGTAATGTGTGTGTGGACGGCTTTATGCAGAGGACATGCCATACTCCTGACACAGCTCTAACTAAATACCAGCTACAACGATATATGATTCAAAATAGTTAGGATAAACCAGTGTGACCACTCAAGCCTGCCACCCCAGCACCGGGGAGACTGAGGCAGGTAGGTATGCAGCTGGGGGTTTGAGACTAGCCTGAGCTAAAACAGTGAAATCTCAGAGTGAGATTTTGTGCCTAAGAGAAGGACGCTTAAGAAAAGTGGAGCATGGGCAGACTTCAACAGACTTATTTAACCATCCGTGCTATTAAACATTTAGTATCAAATAAAAAGGGGGGTGGGGCCCATTCACTAAGTGACTCCCTATTGGCGCTAGACTTTCAAGATCCTAGGTTCCCAACACCTAACCAAAAAATTCATTGTGGTATTCTCTAGCTAGATTCAAACTTACGTGGGAGTAGGTCACCATCAATGGATCTCCCAGGACAGAGTTTTGGTGATCTGCTATGGGATGTTTCAGGAATAATTTCTCAACATCAGGGAAGCTCGGAGGCAAATGGCCATCCCATAGAATTGCATTCACCACACAGGGGGGGCCCAGTGACCGCATCACCACTGATAGCTTCACCAGTGCCAGCTTGGTGACTCTCAAACATGCACATTTTTCAGTGCTTAAACTTTCTGTGGAATCAAGGCAGATCCTGGGCAAACTCATCTTAATCTCGCATTCAGGACCACCTTAGCAGATTCCCCTTTGTTAAAGAGAGGTCGCATTGCCATTCTGAGCAGCTTCTCCACGAAGTTCTCAAAAGATGGACTCAAGAGTGACTTGAAAGAGTTTCGGTGAGCTGCACCTCCCGCGTGGGAGCTTAGCCACATGTGACTGCCCCAGCATGTGTGCCGAGGTGTGGAAGAGCTGAGAGGGAGTGTGCTCTTGTCACACATCCAAGATGACACGCCGAAAGCCCTCAGCAGGGAGCACAGTCCGGGGTGCAGATGATGTCACATCAGAGCTAATCAACAGATCATGCAAATGAGCACCCATTTATACCATTTACTTAAATTTTCATTTAAATTGCCGGTTAAATGGAATACATTTTAAATCCTGAAGTCAACACTTCAGCAAATTGGTTTTAAAACTAGATATTAAATTGCAGCACGTTGCAATTTTATACGTACTTCCGGGATAATTGCTTACTGCTTTAAGAGTACAAAATACGTGTCCAAGTGGTTTAGTACAGTTGATGAGACACAGGGAGTAATGTCTTTTTGAGTGTCTTTTGTGGGCGGGGTCAGCAGAATGCAGTCCTTTTAAGTGTATTTATTTCGCATGTGTTTGTATGTGAATATGTTTGTGTTCAAAGCCATGCATGTACACAGCCCATGTGTGCCAGGCAGTTAGACAACAACTTTTAGGAGTCTATTGTCTCCTTCCGCCTTGCTAAGGGTAGGTCTCTTTCCTTCTGTAGCATGGCCTACTCCAGGCTAGATGGCTGGAGGACTTCCAGCTAATTCTCCTTTTTTTTCCTCCTTCCATCCCAATGTGGGAATGCTGGGGTTACCGATGCCCACAATTTCATCTACACGTGGTTCTGGTGCTTGGACTCAGCTCACCAGGCCTGGGCAGCAATTTACCTGGTGAACCATCCTCCCAGTCTCCAGAGTTAAGGTCCATGGTCTTGGGCTGCCTGGCTTGGTTCTGGCCTCATCACTTCCTAGCGGTGTAATCTGGTCAATCCCTTTCTTCTCTCTGGCTTCCATTTCCCTGTCTGGGAAGTAAGGGGTAGTAAGGAGTCCCCATAATGAAGATTCCATGTAAGCCATGTAGACCCTTGCTTCGAACAAGTAACCACTCAGTATTAACTGCTATTGCTATTAAATGCAGGAATATTTTGTTTGCCTTATGCATAACTACAACTATTAATGTCATGAATGAAGTTACCCACTGAACTTCATTGAAACCAATGGCTTTTATCAAGACAAATGGTTTCTGTCTGGGCTCTTCTCTAAGATTTTATACTGTTCTCACTGATGTCCAGTATATGGAATTGTGTGTGTGTGTGTGTGTGTGTGTGTGTGTGTGTGTGTGTGTGTGTGGAGGGGGGTGTTAAAAAAAGAAAGAAAGAAACCCAAACCAACCAAGCAAAACAAAGAACAAAAACAACAAAAGTAAATCAGAATAGCACAGTGGAGACGTTCTGGCAGTAACTGGGTGGCCTCCACATTTCAGAGAGCCATAAAAGTAGAGGGGAATTCTGATTTTCCCAAGTGCGCACTTGGTAGCGTGAAACTGTTTGGCTTTAACTCTCCTTAGTTGGAGCTGGCCACAGAGCCCGAGTTTCTCAGGATATCAGTCACGGCTCGCTAGTTCCACTGAACATTTGGCTCTTGCTTGCTCAAAGCGGGAGTTGTGTGTGTGGGTGAGGAAGGGGGTAGACCTGGACGAATGTAAATAATGTTGTCATAGAAGCTAGAGGAGCCAAGGGGATCCTGGCTGTTAGGACTCAGAGGTCCCACAGGAAGGAGCCTTGATTTAGCCGTGCAGCCAAGGCTGTGCCCTAGGGAAGGGTGCTGCCGGCAGGAATGCTGGAGCGGACAGAAGTTCCAGGTTGCAAAGATGGCGGACCTGATGACCTGAGTTGGATCCTATGAGCCCATGTGAAGGTGGAAGGAAATACTCAACTTCACAAAGGCATCTGTGGTCTCCACCTACACACTGTGGTCTGCACACCATGGTCATATATGCCCATCCTCCAATAACAAACAGATAGACAGATAATTGTTTTTAATGCCATTAAAGGAATTGTGGTGGTTTGAATGAGAATGGCTTCCAGAAGACCTCGTATATTTGAATTCTTGGTAGACTTGTTCAGGAACGATTATGAGGTGTGGCCTTGTTGGAGGAGGTGCACCATTGAGGGTGGGCTTTACAGTTCAAAAGCCCAAGCTGTTCTCTCTGTCTGTCTCTGTCTCTCTGTCTCTGTCTCTCTCTGTCTCTGTCTCTCTGTCTCTGTCTCTGTCTCTGTCTGTCTCTCTCTGTCTCTCTCTGTCTCTGTCTCTCTGTCGCTCTCTCTCTCTCTCTCTCTGTCTCTCTGTCTCTCTGTCACTCTCTCTCTCTCTCTCTCTCTCTCTCTTTCTCTCTGCTTGTGATATGGATCAAGATGTGAACTCTCACACACCAAGCCTGCCAGCCAGGGCCATGCTCCATAGCCCTGTAAAAGGACTCTAGCCCTCTGAAAGTGTAATTTCCAAATAAATTCTTTCTTCCATAAACTACCTTGGTCTTGGTGTCTTATCACAGTGATATGAAAAGTAAGACAGAAACCAAAATGAACCTTTGTCCTGGCTAGTCCTATGTCAACTTGACACAAGCTAGAATTATTTGAGAGGATGAAACCTCACTTGAGAAAAGGCCTCCATAAGATCCAGCTGTAAGGCCTTTCCTGAATTAGTGCTTGACGAGGGAGGGGACAGCCCATTGTGGGTGGGGCCATCCCTGGGCAGGTGGTCCAGGCTAAGCAAGCCATGATGAGCAAGCCAGGAAGCAGGACCCTTCCGTGGCCTCAGCATCAGCGCCTTCCTCCAGGTTCAGCTTCAGTTCCTGCCCTCACTGCTGTTGGTGATGAATTGTTATATGGAATGCTGAGTGAAATGAACCCATTCCTCCCCAAGTTGCTTCTGGTCATGGTGTTCAATCGAAGCAACTGTAACTAAAACAGCACTCATTCCGTTCAGTCTTAAAAATCTAGGAGAGTGATAGGGGTTTCACGAAGCGAAGAGAATCTAGAGTCCTAGAAATACAGGTGCACAGGAAGGAAGGTGAGGAACCAGAGCATTCGAAAAGGAAAGTCCCAGAAATCTAACCACTCCTGGGGAGACAGAACTACGCCATATTAGAGGAAAGCCAGAATGAGAATTCCAGAAACGTCCCATCATGCCCTGCTGCTGCTGCTGCTGAGCCAAGTTAGAGCATGGGATGCATGGGATAGGTCTCCAGCCTGATGGACAAAGAGGAGGTGGATATCATTGGATGTGAAGTCTAGTCTTCTCGTGAAGCTCACTGTGAAGATGCTCTCTAGAGCTGAGGGGCTGTTCACCAGAGGAATTCATGAGGTTTACAGGTGGCATAGGAAGGGGGTGGTTTAGGAAGCTTCCTTTCACATGACAAGCTGAGAAAGGCAGTAGTGATTGTGGGTTGACAGGTAAAGCATCCTTAAGCCGTATCAATTACTGTCTCTCCTGAGAAGACCAGAAGGTCACCTAAATGGTGGCCTGATGCTCCAAGCCCGATGAGAAGCAAACCGTAAGTAAGCAGGCTTACAATGTAGCTCTCACTTGCGGGACTGCTTGCCTAGCATAGGTGCGTGAAGCCCTGGGTTCAACCCATAGCATTGAAGGACCTGGAAGTCATGATCCATCCCTGTAATCTCAGCACTCCAGACACAAAGGCAGAGGATCAGAAGTTCAAAGTTATCCTTGGCTATATAATGGAAAGTTTGGAAGAAGCCTTAGCTGCCTGGGGCCTCTGTAAAAATCAGAGAGAGAGAGGGAGGGAGAGAGAGAGAGAGACAGAGACAGAGACAGAGAGACAGAGAGAGACAGAAAGACAGAGAGACAGAGACAGACAGAGAGAGACAGAGACAGAGAGAGAGAGAAAGAGAGAGAGAGAAAGGAAGAAGGGGTATGGTGGACAGCACGTGTCCTTGACCACTCGCAAGGGACTGTTAACTATTTTCAGGGCTCACTTCTATAGAGTTTGCCCTCTCGAAGCTGGACCAGAGTGGTCAGACCTAGCATAGTCATTGAAGAAAATGGCTTGAGATTTGAGTATTAGTGGCGTCTGAGTCATGTACCCATGCATCCCAGATGGAACTCACAGTGGGGTTCCATCAAGTGAAACAGTGGGTGGTGGGGAGCGTGTCACCACCCGGAGATATTTCACAGTGGCCAGTCCTCTGTTGTGTAGGAGAGGAGCTCACGTACAGGGTCTCGTTCTGACTTGCTCTGTCAGCATTTCACCCCAAGTTCCCCGTCAGATCTCTGGAGAAGTGGAGGCTGGAGCAGCAGTCCTGTCGGTGACCAGCTGTAGGGCTCACTCCGCTGACACGATGGCATCACACATGAGCAAGGCTGTCGGCCGCTCTGCTGTTCGTGTCCCTCTACTCCATGGCTGGGATCGGGGCTATCTCAGCTCCTTCCATCCAGACCTCGATCTCTTCATCTGAACTCTGCACTGTACCCAACTCTTCTTTCTGCAGGACTCCTCTGAAGCTGCCAGACATTCTGTGTGGCTTCCTGCTTGCTTTCACAACACCAGGCAGCCTCTCTGCTCTGACGCCAGGCTGCCCAGCCAAATCCCAGTTTGTATCTCCCTGATGCTTGTCTTTACCCTAGGGCAGTATGTTGGTTGTTTCTGTTTCTTCTCTTTCTTCAGCCTTTCATGTCTGGGGCCTTCTTCTCTTTTGCGTCCAAATTCAGACAACTTGAGTATCTTTTCCTAACTGTATCTGAAATACCTCCTCATCCTTGTTTTGACAAGTCAAGGACTTTCCTCTAAAGCATCTCTGAGAGCCAGTGATGGTCTTAATTACTCTGCTGTTGGCTCTTGTCTCATTCATCTCACAGTTACTGCCGCTGAATGTAAATTTGTCAGGTGTGTGTGTATGTGTGTGTGTGTGTGTAAAATTTCTGAGGTACCATTCACCCTGTGTTTTTGAGATCTGGTCTTTCACTGACCTAGAGTTCCCCTAGGTTAGGTGAGGTTAGGGAGACTGACCAGGTAATTGTGGAGATCCACGTGTCTCCACCCACTCCCCATCCCCAACCTCATTGCTGGGATAACAAGCATGCCTAAGGCTTTTTCATTATGCGAGTTCTGGGGATTGAACTCAGGTCTTCAGTTTACCGGCTGAGACATCTCCACTGCCCTCTTCTCTCTTCTTGTTCATTGCACTGCTTTGACTATCACACACACACACACACACACACACACACACACACACACACACACACACACACGCTGATGAGTCCAAAAAAAGAAAAAGAAGAAAGAGAGAAACAAAGAAAGAAAGGGAAGTGAGGGCATAGGTAGCAGGGGCGGTGTGCCTCCCCGACAATTATCCAAGAACAACTGGCTGTCTTCGAGGATGATTCAGGTATTGCCCTTCTGAAGTTGAATGGTTGCAATGTACCTGGCTTGTCCATTGAGGAGGTGACCAGATATCTGAATAACTTTGAAGGCTACCTCACCTAGAACCTACTACTTCTCATGGTCAAGCACAGCACCCTTTTTCTAGATTGACTTATCTCCATGGCCACATGTTAGCTTTTCTGCATGAATTTTCAAGTCTTTATAAACATGCCTTCGCCAGACTCTCAGCTCACCGCCAGTGTGTCTCACTGGTAGGAACCCAAGTTTCCTACGCTGCCTGTCCCAAGATCCTACACATCATAGACAGTCAGGGAAGGCTTTATAGCTACTTTATCAGAGACACATTTCAAAAGTATCCATTCCCCATGGATTTCAGCTAAGGAAAATGTAACCATCCCTCCATCAATTAATTATTAATTAATTGTCGGTTAATAATTAACATTGTAATTAATGAATCAATACAATTTGACTCAAGCTGGTTTGTTCTTTTCTTCTCCCCTTCTCTTGCACCTAGGTGCGCACTCCTAGCTGATTAAAGTTGGATGCATTGCTTTGTCGTTTATGATTCTATTTTACATTTATAGTCATACTGTAAAATTGTTCTCTGTCCACTCCAGCTTGCTTGTGCTCTCTCTCTGTCTCTCTGTCTCTGTTTCTCTGTCTGTCTCTGTTTCTCTCTCTCTCTATCTCTCTCTCTCGCTCTCTTACTCTCTCGCTCTCTCGCTCTCTCGCTCTGTGGCATCTGACAGGGTCCCACAAGGCTCAGAGTTACCGAGATAGCAGCCTAGCTGGGCTGTGCGCTCTGCCTATAGGTTGCCCACAGCCGTCCTCTCATTTACAGCAGGAACGGTGGAAGTAGGTGGGGAATTTAGAAGCTGTGCAAACAGTGTCAAGCATTGGATAGTGGAAAGTTCTGGTAAGCTGAGGCTCCTGCTAGAAAACATTCTAGAAACATTGTAGAAGTGCGTGTTCAGTGGTTTTTGTTGTTCTAAAATCTCAAGTTTCCTTTGCCTTGCTCCCTAAATATTCTCCTTCGGTGCTTAGCAGTGCTGAGAGGCATGCTTGACTTGCTTCTATGTCCCTAAGCACTAGGCTGAGTTCTTGGTACATGGTTGGCTCTCCTTAATTTGTTAATTATGCTACTTCAGTCCTTACCTTGGTCCTCAGCCTTCCCTGGATGGACTTGCTGTGCTATAGAGAACCTGGCTTTCTGGCTCTTGGTCTCCAGTATCTTTGCATGAGTTTTCTGGAGAGTTCATTAGTCCTTGAACCCGGGACTTAAGTTCATGTCTCAGCCATTGTTCCTCTGTCTTTCTGATCTTTGAAGGTCGTCTTTTGCTAATTTACTCTTAAAAAGTAAAGAGCCTTAGATGGGAGACTTTTCTTATTGGCAGCTTCTACACACACACACACACACACACACACACACACAGACACACAGACACACACACACAGACACACACACAGACACACACACACACAGACACACACACACAGACACACACACAGACACACACACACAGACACAGACACAGACACACACACACACACACACACACATACACACAGAGCAAGCAAACAATATAGCTCTTGGTTGTCAATTATAACCTCCACCTGAGCCAATGGTGAAGCGCATGTCAGAGACAGAGAGAGCGACAGAGACAGAGACAGAGACAGAGACAGAGAGAGCTGAATTTTTTTCCTGGTAGCATTTACCATTTACTGAGCTCTTTCTTTACTGTGCTCCCAGCTCTCCCTAAACATCTTGTTTGCAACCCTCCTGCCCACTTCAGATACTCAAGGCACTGGAGTAGCCGCCTCTCCTGTTTACCAGTAAGAGACAGAAATCACCTAGAGTTCAGGAGTGCCCACGGCTAGGGTCTACCCACTTTCAAAGCTCTGGCTCTGGCACGCACTGGGTGTGACTCGAAACCTCAATGGGTTCACGGAGCAGAGGACGGGAAATGAGCGGTCACCAGTCAGTGTTGGGAGCTTTACCGCACCTGGAGTGTTGTATCTTGCCTTGTTGCTCAAAGTCAAACCCAAGGAACTAGTGGGGGAGTTGAGTGCTTTGAGTGGCAAGAGGAGACCTCTCCCTAAGAACTGTTGCGCTTCATTCGTTTGGATTAGTGTCCCGGGGAAGGGTGTTCAGACTTGCTGTGTCTTAGGCATTCTCTGTACAATCCTGTAGAAACCAGCCTGCATTTGAAGTCACTCACTTGAATGCAGGTTTTGGCAGAGCCACTAATGTAACATGTGTTGAGGCTTTAAAAGTCTTCTTATTGCAGCGACTTTTTAAAAGCAAGACAAATGTTCTAATTCAGAATCATTCCCACACACATCAGGCTCTCTAACTCTGACCCCGCCTCCCAAATGCTTATGTTATTCTTCACATACAAACGCCATGTTGGAATCATCTTGGTATGTACCATTTACATTAGTATTCGCCCCCCAGAATCTCTCTGTCACTGGTGACAATTCCTAAGTCGAGTCCTCCTTGCTGTCTTCATTAACTCCCCCACACTGCCTTGCAGACTGGGGGCAGAACAGAATCACTCAGCTCCTTCACTGAGCTCCAAGTAGCATTTATGTCAGTTTCCCTGTTGCGGGTTCTGTGATGTTGAGTAAACCAGTTAAGCCTAGTGAGACCATCTGTGTCTTAGTCCCTGTGCCTATAAACCGAGCAATTAACCAGAGTTTTAATTGCAATTAAATCTGTGTTGCCTATGAGACTCACAGGTCAGGGTCCAGCTCATAAAACTCACTACACCCATACTGCATATTGGAGTTTTTCTGCACTCTCCTCCCCAAGGAGACTTTGAGGTGCTTAAAGGGGGCATCCAGCTAACGTCCTGGGAAGTGGCAAGGGTAGATTGATACTGATACACATCTGCTGGAATAATACAGAGCCACTGAATGAGCTTCTGTATGAGGTAGAGGCTTTGGAGGGTTTGGGAGAAATTCAAGGTCACCCAGAACTGTGATTTCCTAAGCAATGTGTATATTACATACAAGTGGCTAGTCATGGTGGTTCACACTTTTAATCCCAGCAATTGAGAGGCAGAGGCAGGAGGCTCTTTATGTTTGAGGCCAGCCTGGTCTACAAAGAGAGTTCCAGGACATCTAGGGCTAAACAGAGAAACCCTGATGAAAGAAAGAAACAAACAAACAATAAACAAACAATCAGAAAATAGGTATGCATTAGGAGTGCTTGCAAAAAGTCCGAATTTTCTGGGTTTCCCCCCAAGTACAGGCAGTACTAGTAAAGTCACCCATGCAAGTCTTCACCAACATTCCCAGAGGTTTCTGTTGCTAATATTATCCCTTTTGTCAGAGGCTCTCCCATTTTACGGATGGGGAGCCTGAGGCATAGAGAGGTTGTCAGTAATGTAATTGTATCAGGATAGAGAGCTTAGGAATGACTGCGTGAAGAGGGAACTCAGCTGCCTCACTCTCCAGACTATTGTGGAGGTGATTTGGGCCTTGCCTGAAATAGACAAGATGACCTCCGAGAGCATTCAGTCAACCTGGGCTGATGATCCAGTTCAGCAATTATCTTGAAGACAATTCAGTCCCCAAGCATTGTTGGAAGCCAGCGTCTGAATTCTGTTCCTGGCATACACAGCAGAATCACACATGGATCTTTTCCTGTGGGAGTCTGCCATCAAGAACAGGAAGTAAAGACTCTACAGAGACAATCCCGGTGAAGTGACAAGATGATGTTCTTACACAGATGCCTATCCTGAGTGGGTGGGAAAACCCCCCTGTTATCTTGGGTACTGAGCCTTGTGACTAAACTCTGCCTCCCTCACATGAATATCTTCTGCCTTTGGGCCTCTTGTGCTGCTCATCCAGGGTGGGCAGCCCACCAAACACTTTCTCACGCTTTGAGAAACACTTCCTGCCTCTTGTCACAATCTAACATCACATACAAATGTACATGTCTTTATAAAGCTAAATAGGACATTCTTCTGTTGGCTAATATTATGACCTTTATATAATAAATTATATGATTTATTATCATGCTCAATAACATTTATATGGTGGTCAATGTGCACCTGGGTCGTTTTAAGGCTTTGTGTGTGTTGGTGCCTTTGTGTAAGGGCAAGCCATCTCTCTCTCAAGCAAGACTTTCAAGTTGGATTTATCATTTCTTGAGCAAGGAGAGATCTGGCCAGAAAGCAAATGTTGAGCTTCTGTGATGTGCTGGAAGTCAAGCAGTTGAGGAGTTGGAAGAAATGTAGGCCCAAGAGGGGTGTGGTGCGAGTCCTTGACTGAGAATGGATGGAAGAAGGCCAAGCACCAGAGGAGAAATGAACAGCGAAGGCTGCCACTCAACAGCCTGCAGACAGCTCTGGTAGGTAACAGGGCATCCCTGCTTCTGAGCCAAGGTAGAAAAAGGCAGCCACGGATGTGTGGTTGCTATGGCATCTGGAGTGAAGGACCACCTCCCTGAGAGACTGGGATTCAGGGGGAGACTTGAAGGACAGTGATGCGTTTGATGGCAGAGCCTGGAGAGCTTGGAACACAAGAGTGAGACACAAAGTCTAAAAAGTCAATGAGGTAGCAGGGATGGGGCTATCATGGGACAGGGAAACAGAGACTGGCTTTGATCCAAGGAGGAGTCATGAACCTCTTAGTATGCGATGCCGCCCGTTTCTCCACAGGGATGTGGGGGGATTGCTGTGTGGAGAGCAGCCACGGGTCTGGGCTAGGTTGGGGGACAACTGTAGTGATCTAAGTCACTCAGGTAGAAAAACTGGGGTGCTGAGCATGCTCTTCATGAAGGGCCCCTCTAACTTGAAGTTCTTTGTTAATCTGATTCATCATGAGGACGAGGAAGAAAACGCTGGGCGAGCATCTGCAGCAGACACGGCTTCGTCCGTCAGAGATGCCAAGGGTCTCTCAGTCCTAGAGGGTAGGAGAAGCACGGAGCCTTAACCGTCAGCAGAATAAGTCGCAGCCCCAGAGCAGCCCTGCTCTCCACCCTGCTCTGGAGAAGGTTCCTAATCCTTCCTGCGAGGGACAGGGATTTCTGTAACGTGCGTGAGGGCTGCAGAGCTGATTCAAGCTCCACTGTTACTCTGCTTGTGAACGGGTGTTTGGCTTGTTTTATGAGAGAGGGAGAGGGAGAGGACCTAGGAGAGCTAAAGAACTACTCTTGATCCCCGTGCAATAAAAGCCAGAAATCCCACTAATGAGGTTGAAAAAAAGGAAAGCTCCCTTTCTCGGTGCGTTTAATAATAGCACTGCCTCCTGACACGGCTACAGTTCCTGGAATAATTGCCCTCTTTCCTCCTTTATTTTTAAAACCTAGAAAACTTTCTTCTCCCCCTGAGAGGAAAGTTCCTTCCCTTGAAAGGCAGTTCCGTGTAAAACATTTCCCCACTGGGGCTCCTTCTGTTTGCCCTCACCCAAATTCACCACAGCCTTTCCAATGGAGATTAAATGGAGGGCATCTGGCAGCCCCCAACACACATTCCATTCCCATGGGGAATCAAGGTGGGGCCAGGAACTGCAGACCCCACCTCTCCCAAATGCCAGGTGTCTGCCCAAGACAAATTCATCTGTCACCTTTGTGAATAATGGCACAAAGAGTTTTATTTGGCCTCAGACTTTTACCAGGACATTAGACTTTTGGGAGAAAATTGTTGAAGGTACAATAAACAAACAAACAAACAAACAAACAGAGGTATTGTTTGAGCATCACATCCAGAAAGCATAGAAAATATTCAAAACCACATACATTTTAGTTTTGAAAACAGGCCACGGGCGTATTTAGGCGGATTTAGAATGTGAGCTACTCGGAGAGGCCCAGGGCTGAAATTGCCTTTTAGAAATTGTTTCTGTAAATTTCCACAGCTAACTGAGCCCAGGGATTATAAAAGGGAGAGAGGATTGTGTCTCGGGAAAAAGAATATGATCAAACCTGAGCTTCTGGTAAATACGCTTTGGATATCTGGGTTGGGTGCCCAGAGTGATTTCTGTGGAAGTCTATTTTGGGTAAGTAGCCAGTCTCCCGAGATATGGGTTTCCAGGTTGACTGAACCACCAGTCACATGTCCAGCTGTAGGGGCTGAGCCTGCTCAGGTCCTGCCTTCAGGCTGGGCTTGACCTGTACTTGTGAGAGGCTGAAAACACTGATGATGCACTAGAGGAAACCTTTTCACTGGGCACTTTATGGATATCTTTCCTGGGACCGTGGGTAGGAAGCAGCTCGAGGGAGCAGTGCGACGCTTCTGATAAATAAGAAGTCATCTAAACCAAGACTCCAGATATAAGATGAATATGAAGGATGATGTGTTTGTGTTATTTCTTCTTAGAAATTTCCTAAGAAGGCTGGTTGGAGGGCTGGAGAGACGGCTCAGTGCTTCAATTGTTGTTCCTGCAGTGGATTGGGTTCAGTTCTTAGCACCACAGGGCGGCTCACAATTATCTGGCTTCCTTGGGCACTGCATTCATAGGCATAAATCCAAGCGAAATACCCATTTATATAAAATAAAAATAGATGTTTCTTTAAGCTAAGAGTGATTTGAGGGGGAAATACAGTTGAACGATAGAGGCCATGGCTCATGCAACGGGTTTGGGCTTGTGTTTCTAAAGCGCTCTCTCTCTCTCTCTCTCTCTCTCTCTCTCTCTCTTTCCTTTAGCCTTTTTTTTTTCCTTCTGTGCTGGTTGGGTTTATGTCAATTTGACACAGGCTAGAGTCATTAGAGAGGAGGGAACCTCAACTGAGAACACGCCTCCATGAGATCAGGCTGTAGGCAAACCTATAAGGAATATTCTTAATTAGTGATTGATTGGGGAGGGCCCAGCCCTTTGTGGGTGGAGCCATCACTGGGCCAGTGATCCTGGGCTCTATAGGAAAGCAGGCTGAGCAAGCCATGGGGAGCAAGTCAGCAAGCAGCACCCCTCCATGGCCTCTGAATCGGCTCCTGCCTCCAGGTTCCTGCCCAGTTTGAGTTCCTGCCCTAATTGCTCTCAGTGTTGAACTGTTTGTTGTGTTGAACTGTGAGTGAAATAAACCCTTTCTTCCCCAAGCTGCTTTGGTCATGATGCCTGATCACAGCAATAGTAATCTGACTAAGAGACTTTCCTCCCTCCCTCCCTCTCTCCCTCCCTCCCTCCCTCCCTCCCTCCCTCCTTCCCCTCAATAGTCCCATTCTGTAGCTCTGGCTGGTTGGGAACTCATGAAGTAGCTCAGGCTGGCTTCCCATTCCGGGAAACCCCCTGCTTCCCTTTCCCAAGTGCACGAGCCACCATGCATGGCTTGCATGAGTCCTTTTGCATAGATGTTTGATAATGTTTTGGGTGGTGAGTCAGGTGGGCCACAGGACATTCTCTGGTCCTGTGGCACTCCCTGATGGCGAACAAGCCTCTTTTGGAAAGTAAAGGAACTTTCTTCCGTGAATACTTTGAAATTTAGCTCCTGGGAAAACAGGCCACGACCCACCTTCCCTTGAAGGATGAGGGCACTTCCATTTAGAGAAACATGCGGACGAAGGCTGTCCTTGATGAAGGTGGTCACTAGTTCTCTGCCTTTGAAGATTTCAGTGTTTACTTCCTCAAAGATGCCAGGATGACCCTTTGGGCTTCTTCTGTGATTCAGAGACATCAAATATGAGATGGGGTTTTATAGAACTCTATTTGGTATTCAGTTTCAAAGTACACCCTTGCTTTCTTGGGAAAACAATGTGTATGCAGCTGGGTGCCTTTTTCTTTATCCCTGCACAGCGTTGCTTCCTAGGGCCAAAGGATGCTGAATTTGCACAAGGCTTGGGGCCCGTGCCCCTGTTACAAGATTTCTCTGTTTATTATAGCAGGTTTGGGAAGTTTAAGCAAATGTATGTTTTATATGTTAAGGGATGAGGGCTGGGTGTGTAGCTCAGTCAGAGGAGTGGTTGTCTTAGCATACACAGATCCCAGGTTCTAACTCTAACCAGCACCAACTAGGCATGGTGGCCATACTCTCCAGTCTTAGTACAGGAAGTTGGAAACGGGGATCCAAAGTTACCTTCAAAACAAGCAAGCAAGCAAATGGAACTTAAGATTATGCTTATGCACAGAATTATCTACAGCTGAGTTTGAAGTACTGTTTCCTCTTCTCCTTCTCCAAATGGCCAACTCTCTCCCTCCATTTCTTTTCTGCTGTGGGAGCCAGGGGTATGTCCAAGGGAAGGATCTTGTGCCAATTACTTGTGCCCTAGTGACAACGTCACTAAGAGTCTTACTGTCCTTGAGAGGTGGTAAAATATCTCTCTGCTACAGAAGGCATTGTACTTGAACTTTGCCATTGAGCACAGCACTGTACACACTGGCAACGTTTGGGGGTCAGACTTGACAAAGTACTGAAGGACTGGCTCTCTCCTCCATGTACTCTCACTGCCCACCAGGAGGAAGTCTGCACCATAAGATGTCTTCACCTTTCCCATGAGTCATAAGCTTTGTGGGACTTCTTATGTGGACAACTGTGAGCATTCGTACTGCACAGGGTACCTTCATCTGTGAAGAGACTGACAGGAGCGGACAGGGGCAAGGAAGGGAGGACAGGGGACTGAGGGGAAGTCTGCTTGACATACAATGTAGGCATATGGGAGAGCTTGAAATAAATATGTAAGTGAAATTATGCCATTTGTGGAGGAGTTTTTGTTTGTTTTCTTTGTCTATGTTTCATGGTTTGAGAGCTCAAACCCACTCTCTCTGTACCCTCCTAGGAGACACTGACCAGAAGGAGATGACCCCTGGTAAGAAGATCCCTGTCTTCGTGGATGGGGTTGTACTTAATGGACCACAAACAGATGTGAAAGCTGGAGAAAAATTTGTTGAAGAAGCCTGTAGGCTAATAATGGAAGAGGTGGTTTTGAAAGCTACGGACGTCAATGAAAAGGTAAAATGATAACACATAGAGAATCCTAGGAGTGGGGCCGGGGAAATGGCTCAGTGGGGAAGGTGCTTGTTGTGCAAGTGTGAGGACCAGAGTTCAAATCCCCAGAGAACCCACGTGAAGCTGGACACTGTGGCAAAAATCTAGAGTTCCAGTGTTTCTACATGAGGTAGGAGGTAGAGACAAGACACATGGAAGCTACAGGCTCTCTATGGCTGAGGTGAACAAGAAGAGACCCCCATCTCAAACAAGGAGGAACAGGAAGACAGATATTTGAAGTTCTCCTTTGACCTCAAGATATGGCATGCACATGTCCACACTCACACACACACACACACAGAGAGAGAGAGAGAGAAACAGATAGACAGACAGACAGACAGAGAGAGAGACAGAGAGACAGAGAAGTTTTTTAAATCCCAGATATGTTTCCCATATCTGTATGATTGACTGAAAAGGAGGCTGTCCAAACTTTTTCCTCTTGAGCTTTGTCTCAGGGACACGTCAAATGCCACAGATATGGCCATTTCCCTCCCTGGCTTCCACCTCATATCATCTTTCCTGAAAGCCTGGATCTTCCCTGTCATGTCTTACTTGTTGATGCCTGCACCGACACGGCACTTAGACCTGGGTGTAAGCCTGCAGGATTAAAAACCACACATATGCAGGTCCCTCATGTTAAGAGAGAATGCCAATTCTGTAGCTTTAATCACTCAATACAAACCCCAAGTTGACCGGGTAGAAAATTCTAGGAAGCACAGTGGGAAAACTCGGCTTAAGGCTTCAGTAACAAAAGACTGAAAAGGTGCCCCAAATTTACTGGGGAGAAGTCCGGGAAGACCAACCTAAGTCCCAGGAACACAGACTGTGTACTAAAGACCAGAACGAATGGACCAACGCCCAGGTGTCGCCCGTGTGTCGGGCCAGGTATTCTTGTGTTATAAACAAAAGGCTTCTACTTGTATCAACAGGGCTCAGCGGGGGTCAGACACTGCAGGGGACCCAGAAGGGTCTGACAAGGGGGTCAAACAGTGCAGGGGACACCGGAGGGTCTGACAGGCCATCCCCTCAGAGCTTGGAGGCCAGGAATTACAAGAAGAAGTTCCTACCCCATTTGGTAGTCAGGGTTCTATTGACTCTTCCCTGCAGAGCACGCATCTGGCTTCTTGTTTCACTGGTGGAAATCAAGCAGGGCGTAGAGGCAGTGAAAACCAACAAGGATTTTTACCTCACAGCCTCTCGGAAGCTTTCCTGAGCTCACACTAGAAACCACTGCTTGTTGCATATGACTGCTGTGTGGTAGCATTACTGGGTCTAGGATTTAAATACAGGCTCAGATTCAGTCTCAATAAAGACTTGCCACCAGTGTCATCTACTCTACAGAGTAAGTACCATGTACTAAGTACCAGCCTCAAGGCCAGGCCGTCTACTCTAGGGTAGGTACTTTATGCTAAGTACTACCCTCAGGCCCAGGCCTCTACTCTAAAGAGTAAGTACTATATGCTAAGTACTACCCTCAGGCCCAGACCATCATCTACTCTAGAGAGTAAGTACTGTATGCTAAGTACCACCCTCAGGGATAGGCCATTTACTCTAGGGAGTAAATACTGTATGCTAAGTACCACCCTCAGGCCCAGGCCATATGCACTGTATATTTGATCCCTTCATGATGGGATATAACTCATATCACATTTCATAACATATAACTCATAACTCATTTCACAAAGTGCTTCCCATGTAAGCATCAGGACCTAAATTTGATCCACGTATAAAAGCTGGGTGGAGTGCATGATCTTAAAATATCAGCCAGTGGAGGCTAAACAGTTAAATCTCTGGAACTCACTGAGAAACCATCTCGAAAAACAATGATTTAAAAAGTGGAGAGGTTCTCTATTGTCTTCTCCTTTACTGGTACAGGCAAACAAATGAATGTTCAGTCATACACACATATGTTCTCACAAGACACACACACGCATACACACATGCACACACACACGCACACACACACACATGCACGCACATGCATGCATACCCAATAATCACATGAGCCCATAAACAGCAGACATGTTATTGTTCCTGTTTCAGAAAGGAGAAAGTTGGGGTCCCTGTGTCTCAACCACATCACATGCTCGTCCATTTAGCTGTGGGTGCTGTGCCTTCAACATCTGTCTGCCTAATTTCTCCATAGACACCAGAAACAAGGGCCGCATTGCCTCTTATCATCCCAATCACTCCTCCTGTTGAAATTGCATTACCAGCAATGGACACATAGGAGAGACCCTCCCCCCAATTATATTAGTAGCAAATAAATGCCATTTATAACTGAGTTCGAAGATGATGGCATTTATTCTGAGATGCGGGTCACTAATTAGAAAACTAATAGACTAGATTGTCACGTTCTCTGAAAGTGGACAGAATAGTCATGCTCAGGACAAAACTGATTGTGGCGGCTTTTATTCTCATATTTATAATTTATAACAAACTTCTCTGCACGTCTCTGAAATACTTTGACTCTTGATTGGTTAGCAGCATACTTCCCTGCCAGCAACTTTTGTTTTTATTATTTATTACACCTTAAAAGATATAGTTATTCCTTGTGTGTTTCAAACACGTATATGATGTTCTCTAAAAATATGCAGTTACTATATTTTTACTGTGTAGGCATGTGTTTAAGTGTGTGCCTTACATGTATAAATGTGTACCATGTGTATGCAGTACCTTCAGAGGCCAGAAGGGGGTGTCAGAGTCCCTGGCGCTGAGTTATAGGCTGCTGTGAACAGCCATGTGGATGCTAGAAATAAAACCCAAGTCTCTGGAAGAGCGATGGATGCTCCTAGGCATGGAGCCAGCTCTTCAGACCCTTTGTATTCTGATCTCAACACCCTCACCCTTCCCTCCAGCTCCTGCCGGAATGGCCCCCATGCCTCTTCTCAGCTTCTCGTCTTCCTCCTGCTGCTACAGCTCCTCCTGCTCCTTCTCCTCCTTCTCCTGCTCCTCCTCCTCCCCCTCCTCTTCCCCTTCTTCATTTCTTTTATGAACCTTGTTACTCCAATGTATGCTACTCCCATGCTTCCATGTGTAGGATTGGCCATCCGCAGTAGCACAGGGAATCTGTTAGGACTCACATCCCTAGAGAGGCCAAATCTCCTTCATCATCCATCGGTTGCCAATATTTCCTCTGCTAGGGGTGGCGTCTCAGGAGCCCCACCTCAATCATTACTGAAATGCTGATTTGACTTGGTTTTTGACATAAGCTCTGTGTAGCCCAGCCTGGCCTTAAGTTGGTCTCCCTTCCTTTAGCCTCTTGAGTGCTGGAATTATTGTGTGAGCCATCATGTCTGGATATACATATATGCTAGGCTCTGTTTTTTTTCAGTAATTAAATATTAACCTAATGCTGGCTACTTGAAAGGCATTAAATTGAGCCCTCAAGGAAATAAAATAACATAAGATAAAGGTTCAGTTTCCAAATGAATTTATAATCCAACCGGAACAGTGCATTTTCATTTGTAAAGAGAAATAGGGGGTCCCAGTGAGAGGGCAGTGAGTTTGGGGCAGACCTTTTGAAGGCTCACAGAGGAGCTGCACCCTGAAGTAGAGTGTAAAGGGAACGCGGGTTTTAGGAAGGCTGAGAGAAGTTGCACAGGTGCTGTCATTGTTCAGGACAGTGAGGAAAGCTGCAAACACTGCAGAAGGGCAAGACGTTCTCAGGGCAAGAGGTTCCTCTTGGAGAAGAGCTTGAGAAAGCGAGGTGACGTAGGAGACCATGGGAGATGAAATGAGAGGGGAATATAGCACCCCAAGCTTAAGGGACTCAGTGGTCCAGCCAAAGAATCCCAAACACGCACACACACACACACACACACACACACACACACACGGAGAGAGATCCAGATCAATCCCACGCCCCCCACATTCCCCTGTGTTCTCTCTAGCCTGCTCGTTCCAGCCTCTCAAGCTCCTGCTGTCCTCTGTTCTTTCTGACTCTAAAGCTCTGGGGCACAGTAAATCATCGCCTGTCTTACGCAGCCTCTGACACAGTTTTCCCTCCTCGGCGTTTACTTGAGACTCATGTGAGTAGCTGTATGTGCCCAGGCCATTCCTGTGGGTAGTCTCCGGCACGTTCGACCCCCCTCTGCCTGCCAGGCAGGCAGCCTGAGAGTTGGATTCCACGCCTCTCACACAGCTTGAAAGCTCCTCAGCTTCCTTCACTTCCCACCTCCCCGGTTTCTCTACTCCCTGGTCTCTCGCCTCAGTCTCCCCTCCCCTCCTCTCCACCACCAAGCTTTTTAAAGATGTCTGCAGTCCCTCCCTCTCTTTCTTCACCTCCTACTTCTCCACTCCACCCCAGTCTCACCTCCACCCCCACCTCTCTAGTCACATTGCCGGTGCCAAGAACACCTCCGTGGTGATGAATTCCATGAGGGCTTATTGGTCCTTCACTTGGCTTCGCAGCATCGTTTGATAGCATAGTCTTCTTTGGGTGGTCTTTATTCTTGGCTTGGGCCCCATTAAACCATGCTAGAAGGTCTTCCTTCTTCCCTCATTGTCATCCTCTTTCCTATCAGAGGTTATCCCTGCCACACTATTCCATAAGTGCCGTACTTGCCAAAAGTGTCGATGTTCTCTGGGGATCCAAGAAGCCTAGAGTTCTGTTCCTGATCCTTCCCAAGAGTTTGATAAAACACACCTTGATCTACTCCTCTCCACTTACTCATTTGCTCGCTCCACACATCTCCACTGAGTGTCTTAGAGTGAATGTACTTAAGCCTCATGCTCCCTGCCTGCCTTCTCCCAGACACAATCTTCTGTAACCCCTTCACCACCATTAAACCTGACTCTGGTCCTTCTTTACCGAGGAGCTCTGAAACCACAATGAACAGTCTCCATGGATCGGCAAGCCCCTGTCTCAGCACCATGGTGGTAATTGTGTAGGATATAATGGATGAGTGACTAGCTTGGTGATACCTTCTACGGGAAGAAAATACTTCTCTAGTGGAAGAGGGAGGAGAGGGTTGTCATGCCTGGGTCCTGGGCAGCTGGGAAGGTTAACAGACAAAATTGTGGGTGAATAATAGTTGAAACATTTCAGAGAAAAGATACAAAAGGAGGAGATCACTGTAAAACGAGTGGGTGAGAGAGACAGATTCCAGCAGAGGACGCAGCGTGCGGAGACCCCAGCAGTGTGCACGAACTTGGTATGTCTGAGGAAGAGGGAGGCTAGCTAGCCAGGAGGTAGGAGTGCCAGAGATGAACGGCAGTCAGAGAAGCAGCGCACACAGTATGAGCCCATGTCTCCGTACTTTCTTCTTTCGATCTTGATGAAGAGGAGAAGTAGGTGAAGGGGTGTGAGCAGAAATACATGGTGATGGTTTGAGCGAGAGAGGCCTGCTCTGGCAGCTGGACTGACAGACTGTGTGGGGATGGAGGAGAGCGAGAGCCCTGCCTGTCTCTTTCTCCTGATTCATGCTGTGGACATGAAGCACACTTCTGTGATATCTTAGACGCTGCAGGCTGCCTGATCTTCCAGCCCCCGTGTCATTCTGTGAGTCATCCCCAGTCTCAGCCTGCCTCCCTCATTCTGACATCTGTCACCAGTCTCGTGCTGCTTCTCCTGGGACGTCTGAACGAACCCCTCTGGTCTCCGTTGGATCCACTCTGCTCCCACTGCTACTTTGGAGCTGGGCTGCAGCCCTGAGAGGTTTCCATTCATGTGTCCTCTGCTGTTTCAGACTTAGTTACCTGGAGACATAGTTCTGGCTCCCCCAAGACCCTCATCCCGGGCTCCGCTGGGAACTTGGTTAACCGTGAGTTATCACTCAATCTCCAGGTGTGTGAGTGGCAGCCCCCTGAGCAGCTGAGGCAGCTCCTTGACCTGGAGATGAGGGACACGGGAGAGTCACAGGACAAGCTGCTGAAACTCTGCCAAGATGTCATCCGCTACAGTGTCAAAACCAGTAAGGCCTTGTCACATCCCTGACCTAGCCTGCCTTTCACCTCTTGGTAAAAATGAGGGTTCTGGTGCCTAAAGAACAAGACGCATGGGTCAAACAAACCATGGCTCTGATGCAGATTTCTACATGGGTCCCTTTCATTCCTAATGCAGATTTGTTTCCAAGGCCAGAACAATTGTGAGGGAGTCAGTTAATGTGGGTGCAAGTCCTGGGAACTCTGTCACCACCTTCTCAATCCCCATCCTCCATTTGTAGCCAAGATTTCCACTATAGTTCCTATGTATTAGTTATTAAACTCTCATGTTATTTTCATTATGTGATTATGTTATGGGACTTAAAAATTTGTCTATGGCCCAGAGTATGCCAAAAGGATGAGGAGGTGGGAAGGAGGAGAAGTAAAAAAAGAAGGAGGAGGAGGAGGAGGAGGAGGAGGAGGAGGAAGAAGAGGAGGAGGAGGAAAAAGAGGAAGAAGAGGAGGAAGATGAGGAAGAAGAAGGGAAGGAAGGAAAAATTTAAAAGTAGATTTATTTTTGGCAATTTCCAATTACCAACTCATTTGATCAAATCTGTCAGAATCAAAGTAAAGAAAATTAGAATCTTCAGGTAGCTATAAGAGAAATAAGAAGCCTGTGATAGAGCTCAGCTGGTAGAATGGTTGCCCAATATGCAGAAAGCCTTGGGTTCTCTTCCTATCGCTGCATGAGTCAGGCACTCAGGAGATGGAGGCAAGAAGTTCCAGAGTTCAAGGTCATCCTTGGCCACGTGGTAAGTTCAAGGACAGCCTGGATCTTCGAGACTCATAGAAAATACCCAAACGTTAGGTTTTGTTATGACTTTCACCTGAATGCCATGGCTATTGTGGCTTTCAGTGAACCGTGACACGGCGTCACTAGCTTGATTGCTACCATAGGACAAGTGCCCAAGGAATGTGTTTCAAAAGGGGAGGCGGGGCTGGTTTTCTAAAATGTGCACACTTTGCCGTACTGAGAAGGGAACCCAGTGTCTTAATCTACACAGGCATTATGCTCTGTGAATTCTGACACTGGACTAAATTTAGTGGAAAGAACGCCATAAAATCCTGACTAAAAATAATTGGATTAAATTCCCTTGGGAAAGCCTGGTGCATATATCTAAAACCCGGTTAGGATTTCCTGAGCAGAGACGCCTTCTTCATTAGTACAGCGCCTGTCGGAAGTTGGGAGTGACATTTAGTGCAGTGGATTGTTTTCAGTTTACTGAGTATTTTCCATAATGTTACCATGGAAATCAACCATAAATTAACACAGAACTTTAAAAAAGCCTATTAAAATTACTTGTAGGGATGTCTGGTTGCCTTTGCCAGATCAGAGGGAGTTTTCCACGCTTTAATTGAAAAGCGTTTGCTTCGATTTGGGTTTTCTCTATTGAACCCAGGGTTGAAAGAGAGAGGGGGATTAAAAAAAATAAATAAAACCCACATTAAATTCCTTAACCAAACCCATTTCCCACACATCCCAAATTAGAAAGACTCCTGCCTTTGTGTGTTTTAGTCACGCAGTGTTTCTTACGCCTGAGAATGTCAAGCCGGGTTAGCCTGGTGTTTGGTGTGAATCTTCCCACTTGGAAAGCTGGGGGCTTTTATGAGACCTTTTAAGTAAGGAGAGCATGGGGGAGAGGGGGTGAGTTGGGGAGGGAGAGAGGGGGAGGGAGCAGGAGGTCCTTTCTCCAGGTTTTAAAGGAGATGGAGTTGGAAGTAGGTTGAATCCGGAAGTGATGACTCATAGCTGCTTGCCCATCTGCTTCATGCCAGTCAGGCTGCACGGCAGGAGGAACAGAAAGGCCACTCCCCGACTGCCACTTGAAATCTGTGACACTTGGGGAATGGTGCTAGGGTCCTTGTCTCAGGGGCTCAAGTGGATGTGGATGGCAGGAGAGACCAGACGTTAAAGCGAAGCTCCCAATTTCTTTAGTTTTACTGAGAAACGTTGACCTGGAGAGAGAGTTATGCCGAAGCAGTTATGTGGGTGGATGGGCGTCACAGTGGGATATGGATTCTCTGATCACTTGCTGGCCACACAATCACGAGGACCCGAGTTCTGTCTTCCTGGGTCCATGTGACAGACGGGAACATCACACGGCCTCACTCACCAACCTGTGTGAGTGGGCAAGCTCGGGGTGGAGTGAGAGACTCTCTCTTAAACTAAGGTGGAGAGAAACTGAGAGAGACACCTGCCACCAACCTCTGGCCTGTAGGAGCACACACACACGCCTGTGTGCATGCATGCACACAAACACACACACACACACACACATACACACGCATGAATATATAAACAAATTCACACACAGAAAAGTAACTTTGACAGTTTTCCTTGTCTACGTGCTGAGTACTTTTAACTTAAAATGTGATTACATATAATAAGGTACACAAATAGGACTCTCAGCTCGTGGCCCAGAGTAGGCTCAGACCAGTTTTAGAACTCAGAGGTTCTTTGTGCCCCTGCCAAGTTGTGAAGCCCTCCCTTGATGTACCAAATCCTTACCTCTATTCTCTAGATGTCTATGCTGATTCTGAGAGTCCTTTAAGTGGAATCACACCGGGCTGACCTATGTGTGAAAGACCCACTGGTGCTCCATTGCTGGGAAAGTGAATACTTTGTTTTCCCATCACAGACCACCCGAGATTTTTCAACCAGCTGTATGCGGGCCTTGACTATCACTCCTTGGCTGCCCGGATTATAGCAGAGGCACTGAACCCAAGCATGTAAGTACTGTGTGATTGGAGGTTAGAGACGGCTGTTAACTCGTGAGAATTTCACTGTGATGGTTTGTTTTGCAAAGTCTAACCTCTAGAAATGTCAGAGTCCTAGGACTCCAAACCACATTGGAGGAGGTGTTTTTGCCTGGTGAAGATGTGAGAGAAAGCCAGGTATACCTAGCCACTAAACAGAGAGACCTGGTCAAGTGACTCTCCACTAACTCCTGAAAGAAAAGCCAGGGCTATACTCCATAGTAGCGTCTGAATACAAACAAGTCTTGGGCTGAGGAGATGGGTCAGTTGGGAGAGTGCTTGTCTCCCAAGGGTGAAGACCAGAGTACAACCCTCAGCACCCAAGTGTAAGGCTGACACATTGTAACCCCAGTGCTAGGAAGCAGACATAGGAAGTTCCTGGTGCTCCCCCTGGCTAGCCAGATGAGCCTCCTTGAAAACTCTCTGCCAGAGACATGGTGCCTCAAATAACAAGTGGTTGGCTACTCAAGAATCGTGCCCAAGGCTTTCCTCTGATTTACACACACACACACACACACACACACACACACACACACACTCACAGAGAGAGAGAGAAAGACAGAGACAGAGACAGAGACAGAGAGACAGAGACATAGACAGACAGACACACACGCAGATAGACACACAGACACAGATAGACATACACACAGACTCACAGATAAAGGCACACACAGAGACACAGACACACACACACACACAGGCACAAGGATATAGACAGACATACACAGCAGACAGACTCATAGACATAGATAGACATACACACAGACAGAAAGACAGACAGACACATGTACTGGGAAACATGTACAAAGGCCTTGTGGTGGGAGGCAGCAGCCACTCTGTTGAAAGGTCAGCGTGGGTGTGTCCAACAGAGTGACAGGGGTTAGAGTGGGAAACAAGACCAGGGAGACTGAGAGAAGCTGACATGTTGAGCCTGGGAAGCAAGCACAGCATATGAACCACTCCGTGAACATCAGAAGCCCTTGAAAGTCAACACTGTTTGGTGACATTTGCTGTCTAAAAAGTATTCGCTGGAGGATGGGGAGATGGCTTAGTGCATAAGCTTGACAACCTGAGTTCGGAATCCCTGAACTTACATATAAGCAGTAACACAAGTGTCAATAATCTGACACATCTGAGGAAAACGGGACGCAGGAATAAGGCAATCTCCAGAAATTCGTGGCCCGGTCAGCCTGGGTTAAGCTGGGCTATCTCAAACAATGTGAGAGGAGAAGGCCAATTAGGAATGGTTGTCGTCTGATCTTCATGTGCCCAGCATACCACATATGTACATACAGACACACACACACACACACACACACACACACACATGCTCTCTCTCTCTCTCATACACACACACACACACACACACACACACACACACAGACACAGATATCTACATGACTAGATGGGAAGAATTAAGAGGATATTTCCTTTGGCAAGTAAGAGATGATAGCAGTTTGAACTCAGGGTTTAGGAGATGAGGCACGAAAGCATTGTTCCATTGTTACAGCACTTGATAGACAAGCATGAGGACCCGAGTGGTAGCACACATTTGTAGTCCCAGCATTGGGAAGGTGGAGGGAGGTGAGCCCCTGACACCTGGTGACCATCCGGCATAGTCATATACGCCAGCCCAGGTCCCTGTGAGACCCTGCCCCCCAAACTCCTCAAGCATGTGCACACACAGGGGTATGCCTACACACATGTGCACACACTTAGAAGATAACACGTAAAGGAGCGGATAAGTGTTGGGTCTTGGAAATGGGGGTCAGAGAGAAGTTTCTTGGCTAATGCCTGGGTTTCCACCCTTTGTGACTGGGTCTGTGGCTGAGCTATTGGGTGGCCATAAGAGAATACCAGTTCCCAACTGGGCAGTGAATGAGGCAATACCAAAATTTCCATTTCCACTGGGGACCTTAGGATTTGCAATGACTATGAGATAGTCAACCACACCAAGAGATCCCAGGGCTGGGATTCTGATGTGGATTTTAAAAGGTGCAGATGGGAAAGAGCCTGGGAGAAAAATAGCTTTAGTGGGCATGAATGGGATGCCCAAGCTAGTGATTCTCGACTCTGATTACCTATTGGAACTAACCCAAGGACCCCTGGGCCTATGTGGATCTAAGGGCTTTTAGCCAGGGTAGGAAACCAGTCATGAGGACAGAGACTGAGGAAAAAACAGGACTCAGGTCTTCAGAACCAAGTCTTGAAGACACAGAACTTCTAATGGTTAGGAGAGAGATAATCAGCCGTGGTGGAGGGAGGAGGGGAAAGCCAAGAGTACAGGCATGGAAGGAAGCCATAGGAGAAGGGACCATGTGATCAGGACAGTATGCTAACCGAAGGTGATAACTGACGGTTTGTGAATTAGCACCAAAGATGTCAGGGGTAAGCACGTGACTATGACAGTGCCTCCATGGGGACAGACATAGGTACCATGTTCCAGGGCTGGTAGACTCAGTAGCAGATAGTCAGAGAGGATGGCCAGATCCCACTCTCTAGATCTCTGCTCTCAGGGTTTCAGAACTCCTTTCTTGAGTTACTTGATCTGGTACATTTCGAGGTCTGTGATATGTTTAAGTGCTGCCCCACTGCACCATCCACTCAGAATGTGCCCGATCTTGTGTCTCCCCACCCCCTGTCCCCATCTGCATGTCCATTCCCAGAATAGAGTTGAGCCAATTTTTAGTAATAGGCTCACAACAAATTAAATGATTATTTTATATGTATTTCACCCCTGCCCCCATAAACATATACAGTCTTTCACACTGTCTGTGTGAATAAAATGGTAGAAGTTTTAGCCTGTCTTATACTTAAGAGGACCTGTAGAAGGCTTGGCACGCAGGCAGACATTACATGGTAGGTGTTTGGTCTTTTGCTTTTGTTCCAAAGCCATCCCCGCCAGATGTTAAAATACTTATATCAAAAAAAATTCTACAACTAGAAACTTAAATGCCTCTGCCTAGCCTACATATTTAGAGTGCGCATTTACTCGGGTACATTTTGATGTACAGTCACCTAATTGTAAAGGAGGTTGGAGATATTTAGTGACTCTTAGTTATCTGGAGAGAGAAGAGATATAAATATCACATAACCAGCATTATATGTACTGTAGTAATAGAAACACTAATATAGCTGATGGAGTTTGGGGTACTACTCTGGAGCTGAGACGCTGCACTGGGTAGAGTTCAAAGGGCAGGTGTGTATTAAGCAAATGGTGTCAACACAAGGGATTGGAGAGGGAGAGCATGGGGAGAACATGCAGGGAGGGGCAGGGATGCAAGTCACATGGGTACAGTCTTAGTAACACTGTCCACTGACCCCAGAGAAATCTCTACAAAGACCAGACATCAACTATGGATGCCATAGGGAGGGGGCATGGTTGTACGGTTGTTCCTTCAGCTGAGGTGACCCTAAGAAGGCCACAATAGCAAGGCTCTCTGATGATGGTATCCTTGCCTGGAGGAAGAAAGCAGGACAGAACTTGTCAGTAAAACCATCACACAATGCGAGCTACTCATAGAGCTCTCCCTACCTGTGCAGGTATAGCTAATGCAGTAGAAGAAGCCATGCTTAGGACACAGAACTTCCATGTAGAGACAGTAATGAACTGGAAAAACATGGCTACCAAGACAATAGCTTCTCTTCAGTGAGCCTTAACAGCTAGATGACCAAATAAAGGAATGGCTACTTCTCATGGCTGACCCATGGGTGATTTCCTGCCTTCAATTCCCCATGGAATTGAAGGTTCCTAAAGTAGCTTTCCTAAGGCCACCAACTGTGGACATTTAACCTTATCTAGTAATAGTATCGCCAATGGAGTCTTCTCTAGTCTCAAGGAATAGATCTACAGAGACTCCCTCTACTTGGCAGCCATTGGGTTTCATGGAACTCACTCTGTGCATTTCTTGGGACCCCCCAAAGGGATGTTTTGACTCTAGTCATAGAAGTGAAGTGTTTTTTATATCTGTCTAGTTATACGTATGAGGTGTCCCCAGTGTTTCTGTTAGTGGAAGAGGCGGTTCTGAAGAAAATGATTGAATGTGTTGGCTGGAAAGAAGGGGATGGAATATTTAACCCAGGTGAGTACCACTGGTGACCTCCATCACCCTCCCACTTGGAGCATCTACACATCTATTCAGTTGAGGAATCTCTCCTTGCAGGCATACATGTGACCAAAACGTTGGTAGACCATGGAGTTGAAACCTTTCAATAGTGTGATTGAGATTTGCATAAATGCTAAGTCATCAAATGCAAACTTAACAAATGGGATGTCTACAATTTAGGGCTTACATAGAGAACACTTAAGATTTTTTTATCTAACACAAGGTAGTTCCTCAGCTGCTGGGAGCTTCGAGAGGTACCGCTAAGTCCTCTGTGTTTTTAAGGCAATGTTTTGTCAGATTTTCCCGAGCATCCAAGTTTATTCTACAGTGTTCTTCTAGGGCTGGGGATGAGCGTGTGTTTCCATTTCAGTTCCACCAAAGAGGCAACAGACGGGGTGTCATAAACATCACAGCTTTGAATGTCATCCCAAGTTCAGAATGGAAAGTTCAACATTTTAGTTGGGGGGAAAAAAAAAGGTCCTAAGTCAAAAGGCTAGGCCTAAATTTGCCTCTTCTGAGATAAGAAAGGTCTGAAATTGTAGACATTTGGGAGAGCGTAGATGAGACATCTGGGGTGTTTGGGTGCCTTTCACAGTGAGTTTTGTTTAGGCAGGGGTAGCCCTAGCTGCTCAATGCTTCCCAGCCTGTTTGTTTCTTTGGGGTGTTAGGACTTCGTGCTATAAATGTGACCTTTAAATTTTCTCTTTGCAGGTGGCTCAGTCTCCAATATGTGTGCAATGAATTTAGCCAGATACAGACATTGCCCTGATATCAAGGACAAAGGCCTGTCTGGTTTGCCAAGATTAATCCTTTTCACGTCGGCAGAGGTGAGCATCATTCTTGATGGGGATACACTTTGCTCCTCCAGAGGATGTGCTAGTTAGCAGTTCATTTGCCTGAGGATTCCTTTTTCGATTTCAATCCCATCCGTGTGTGATTGATGTGCCTATGTATGATAGAGTATTTCGTTTCAATGGTAAATCAGATTATTCTGGTTTTGTGACCCCTGGCCACTCAGTTTTGGCACATCAGCTTCACCTAAAATTTATCGTCTGACCACAGGGCGCCAATACCCAATGAATGCACATCTGCAACTCGACCCTTAGGCGACAGTACAATCTGAGGCTCAAGGAACAGGAGGTGAAAAGATTGTAAAAGCTAGAGGATCAGAACATCTCTTGTAAGACAGTGTGTTCTATATATAACAGACAGAGAGCTGCTCCCTCTAAATCTCACCAATATGGCTGCCTAAAACAAACCAGCACCATGACAACATCAGCTGACATGCTAATGTGGACGGGGAAATCTGCCAAGACTCCACCCCTAGATGGAGAGCCCCAGGCAGCTAATAGTTGTGGGGAGGGAGAGAACCTCCAGGGACAAGCCCCCTAATGGGTTTTCTAATCCCTAAGTGGTCAGCACTAAACACATACATGTGCACAACAGTAGGTGGACTCAACAAGGAGTGTGTGTATGTGTGTATGTATGTAGGTATGTGCATATCTGAGCACCATAGACTTCATTTGAAAGTACTAACTCCCTCTCTGTGACTCTTTCCTTCAAGTGTCCTGTTTGATTAGAACTCAGATCATAACTGATGCCAGATGAACTCTCTACCCATAATTCCTTGTTAAATTGCTTTGGTTGAGTAATGGAAGGTTTTTTGTTTGTTTGTTTGTTTGTTTTTTTAATGTTTCCTTTCAAGGTATAGAGCAAGGTAGGAGGCATCAGTAATTACTGATCACACACACACACACACACACACACACACACACATACACACACACACTCCGGTGTCATCAGAGTTCTCACATCTTTCATTCTTCAGTGAATCATAAGGTATGGATGCAGACGAGTGCACTGTCTTTGAGTTAGGCCACCAGATTTGATTCTGAGTTCATGAGACCTCTGTGCTCTGCTTTCCTAGTTTGTGAACAGTGTATCAGTTGACTTTTGTCTCAAGTTATCCCCGAACCCAGCAGCCTAGAACTGTAGCCGCCGTCTCAGCCATTTCTATGTCGCTGAGACCCTGAAAAGTTGTGCCATTCTTGGCTGGGTGCCTTTACTTGACTGGAGCAGGGGCAGTCCGTTGGGCTGGTCCCAGTGACCCCTTTCTACCTTGGGAACCTTGCACCAAAAGATATTATAGGCACACCCTGAAAAACCTAGGAACACACCAGCCACTGAGTGCTACTTCAGAACTGGTACATTGCCAGCATGGACCCATTTTTCTAACAAAGCGAGACACATCTCAGACTCAGATCTAAGATGTGCAGAAAGAACCTGGTGCTAAGTGAACTCACACCAGGTCTTCTTGCAAAGGGTCTGACATCAGGGATCCCTGAGCAACAAGCCCACAAGTGCAATCCAAAAGCCACACCGTGCTCATCAAAGAGTAGATGCTTGCAAAGACTGCATTGGCTTTTTTGCCTGCAAAATAGAATCTGTTTCATGTTAGAAGAAAAAGAACTAGCCATTATCAACAGGAGAAGAACCAGCCAGCTCCAGTGAGATGGGAATAAATGAATTGTCTAGCTTAAGGTCAATCTTACCAGAAAGAGACTCTTGCCCCTATAGTCTACGTTTTGCGTGGTTCCAGTGGATCTCTGTTCATTCCTAGGGCAGCTATTCTGTCATAAGCTGGAGGCGGGCTCCCATCCATGTACTAACCAGGCTTGGCTTTGCTTAGCTTCCAAGGTCAGACAAGGCAGGGCACAAACACACAGGGCAAGAAAGAGGAAAAGGGAATGCTGGGGTTGGAAGGGTGGAAGTGGGAGGGGATTAGGGATAAGAGTGAGGAGGAGTTGAGAAGCAAGTCCAGCCAAAACAGAGTATGAAGATGTCAAAAGGCGACTTGTTACTTCTTGTCCTACTCGAAACAAAACAAAATAAACGAACAAACAAAACAAAAACAAAAGTTGACTAAAATCTAAACATTGTCTATGACTTCCAGCTGGGCTTTCCTGAGCAATTCATTCTCTTCTAAGAGAAAAAAAATCACTTTATTATTACAAGAGCTTATGCCTTGAGGGTCCTCAATAAAGAGAACCCTAGTCAAGTTTTGTGTTTTCTTCCTGCCCTTGGCTCTGGTTAACTCTGTGCTGACACGAGAGCAGGAGTGAGGGCAGTGGGCACCTTTGGAGACTCACCTGGGTGGTATCAGGCCGTCAGCATCTTACCTTGGGCACCGTGGTTCTTCATAGGCTGTGTCTTCTGTAGGCAGAATAGGATGTCAGAACTGTGAAAATACTTGCATAGTTGGGAAAATTATGGGGTAGGGGTTCCCTCTCTATGCTACAGCCCGGTCTATTTCAGATGTAGGGACCCAAGTCATCAGAAATATATGGTGATGGTGCTGTTTCATCTCCTGGCCAGTCTGATGAAGCCCCGCCCTTGCCTTCTCTTCCATGTCGTCCTGCACTCTATGTCTTTTGCTTGGTTTAACTCTTCTTTGTTGGAAGAGCTACCCCAGGTAATGAAAGAGGTTTAACAGAGGCTGAGAATGAAGATGACAATGGGGACGATCAGTAGTCCAGGTGAAGGGAGCAAGAAGACACCGATTTCTCAAGCTCTTATGAATCCAGAATCGAGTGATCATTCTGTCCCCTAGAGACACGGCTCGCTAACATGCCAGCAGAAACTGGGTTCAGAAAACCAAAGAGCAGGATGTAAATCCCATCTCTGTGAGCACACTGTTGCCTTGAGTGTATCCCATCTCTGTGAGCACACCGTTGCCTTGAGTGTATCCCATCTCTGTGAGCACACCGTTGCCTTGAGTGTATCCCATCTCTGTGAGCACACCGTTGCCTTGAGTGTATCCCATCTCTGTGAGCACACCGTTGCCTTGAGTGAATCCCATCTCTGTGAGCACACCATTGCCTTGAGTGTATAGTCATAGACTCAACCTGTCCATCCTGATGCAGCTTTCACCTTCTTCTTTTCCTGCTTGAGACCATAGCATCTACATTATTTTAATTTCCATCTTAATGATCACCCTAGTTGCTTGTTAAAAATAAACCAACAAACTATTTAGCTGAAAACCAGAATCACACCACCATGTTCTGTTTAGTAAAGTCCTCAAGGTTCAAGGTAGTCGCCGGCTACATGTCATTGGTTGCCTTTAGGAGTTTAGTCAGCAGACTCCCAGTGACCCACCGTCCCGGCATGGTTCTATCAGTTATTCCTTTTTTCTTTTTCAATCTTCATTCTGCCCCAATCCCTGCATTCCTACTTTACACTTCTAGATATGGAATACATATATCTAGCACAAGGTGTTTTTGCATATGCCGCCTTTTGACTGTAATTCGCCTCTTGTTACTGGCCAGTGAGATTATCACTGTGGAGTCCTGAGCTGTTGTTGGCCTTTCCAGTGTTGAGAGGAGATCTGTGGAGAGAACTGATACTCTATCTGTGACTTGATTAGCACTTTTCTCTGAGTGTCTCGAGTATGAAGGGAGAAAGGGTTTGAGGTTTGTGAGTGGAGATTGTTTTGAGGAACAGCACAGAGCAGAGATCATTGTCTGGCACTACAAGAGGAGGGTCAAAAAGAAGCACGTAACTCCCACACAATGAGTGACCTGGAACCAGTTTGTCCTAAGCAGGGCTAGCACCAGGGAGTGAAGTGAGAGTTCTAGGATGCTGATTTCAGGGCTGGTTCTCCTTGAACCTTGCACCTCAGTGCTTTCCTCACGTGCTATGTTGCCAGAGGAATACACAAACAAACATCTATTCATTCCAGATAGGTCACATATGACACAACAAAGAAACAATGCCACATAAGTGTAGCTGGTGATGCAGTGAGCTTACCAGGGTTTCTTAAAGGAGTGCGGGTGTGGGTAGGATGTTAGCATCTGAAAAGTCAAGCTCAGCACAGGCAGGACCCATGAAAGCCGAATCCCTGGAGTTGGTTGTATGACTTACAAGTCACTTGGCTGGCTGGGGAATTTCTTTTCTTAGCAACTGTCAGCACTCTTAAAACTTTGCAGAGGTACACTATGAGTCCTGTAAGTTTCAGGAACTCCCTGAGTCTTGTAGGTTTTTCTTACTTCCTGAGCCTTAGGGGAATGTCTTCATTCACGGGAAATTGGTACACAATGCCCCCTGAGCTGGAGTGAGATAGATCCCAGGTCTTCCCAGCAGGAAAACAAGTGCTTTTTAAGGTATGTAGAGAATGAAGGTGAAGGACATCCATCCGCAGTGCATCTTTAGGAGTAGGACTAGTTTTATGCTCATAGAGTAATCTCCAGAGCATTTCTGTTTTCCATCCCTGGTAGGGTAACACTTACAAAGTCTGCTGCTCTCCTTACCTGAAACTTTGAGCATCAAATTACTCAGCACTAGACCTAAAGTATTCTGGCCACAGCACATACCAAGTAGCAATTCATCCTGAAAACCAAGATCACAGGGAAAAAAACATCCAAGGTCATGGACAGAGCATCCTTGCAAGAACCAGAAAGTGACTCTTCAGCTCAGAGCAGACTTTCATGTTGGTGCTGACTTTCTTGCCGCTTCATCTTTGTGGAAACTGCTGCCCACTGGGGTGGTTACACTTTCTGTAGATTTACAAAACCTGTGGGGAGGCTGGGTTTTAGAACCCCTGATTTGCCTTCAGCCAATGATCGGAACAGTCACCATTTACCATTTACTTCAAAATGCAGTTATTACCTCTCGGGTCGGGCTTTCCTTTCTCTTCAACTAATTGACATTATCTGAAGCCTCACTTCATTCTCTCTCCACGTTCGGGGCCCTTCTTCTCAGAAACTCTCAGATGTTTGCCTTTCAGTTGGCAGATATTTAAAAAAAAAATAAAAAACAAAAAAAAATCTGTTTCTCTGCATTTGAGGATGCTACTGGGCTGTCCCTAGCCCTGGTGTCCTGGGCATCGACTCTATGGCGGTTTTTTTCTGATTCCGAGTTCAGACTTTTGCTCAGCAGAGCATTGGTTGGAGACGGTGTGCTGTTTCTCACGGGGAGAGGGCTGTGATTTTCCTCACCATCAGATGTCACTGGAAGCGGCGTAGCATTTATCATTAGGAAATCAATAGCTGCTCGGCTGGCAGAGCGCACATCTCTGGTGAGAAATCATTCACCTTGGCTGTGTCACCTTAGTTGTGCAGGAGTGTTGCCCCCAGCCAGCACAGGCTGATGCAGCCCGTACACATTAATTACATCTTTATGCACATTATTACCCTCCGATATGCATATGTTCAGTGACACCCCGAAATAAATGCATCTCGAGGGCATTTGGGATGTGTCCTGCTTGATATTTGGAAATTAATTATTTAAGAGGGTCTCATTTTTCTTGGTTGTACGACTCCTTCTGCATTTTATTTTTACAGGGTTTAAAAAAAAAACCTCCCCATTTGAGAAAAGGAGGGAGAAAAATGACCACATTTGAGGAAATATGTCAAGCTAAGTGTGAAGGCACGACTATTCTCTTAATGCATTCATCCCTACAAATTAAAGTTCCTTTTTTTCTGGTACAATAATGTTTTTATTGCCTTTGTTTCTCTGTCATGAAAGAGAATGAATTGACTACCTGTCCCCCTACATACACACAAAGAACGGCATCTTCGATGTTGGGGTGCTAATCATGGGATAGGCTTTGAATGGTGAGGCAGAGGGTCCAACAGTCCCTAACCTTGCCAGATTTTGTCAACAGGAAATAGGCTGCATCTGCCAGACCTATCTACTGACCTTATTCATGCCATACTGGAGATAGCCATTACCTATCAAGATTACCTTGATTCATGTGATGCTAGCCGTACTTCTACAGGTTTAATTTTAGCCTTGTTTTTGATGTTATAAAATTAGTCAACTGTCTGATCTCCATCTATAACTGATCCTTTTTTTCCCTAGGAAATAATTAAACCTTTCTCTTATCACCTTTGTGATAGCTTCTTGTCTCTCCTAAGAGGGTTTCAGGTCAGCAGTGGACTAGATTCGAAGCTTACATTAACTTGCCCACAGTACTGTCAACAAAGACTTTTCCTAATCTTCCAAAAGACCAAGGACCTTCAGTGACCAAGTCTGCTCCATGCATTAAGCCGGGTTCACACGTTAACCATTTCTTTCTGTGATGAGCTGAGGGCATTGGCTTTATTGATACGATGCTTTCTGGATTGGCAAACCTAGTTCATTATTTACTCAAGGTTCCAAAAATGCTGTTTTCTCTGACCCCAAAGTCAACTGCCTCTGCACTCATTAACCAGATCAGTCCAATTATCATTTACTTTCTTCTACGCAATCATGCTGCAAAGGCAGCGCTGAAGCTCTGAAGACACGGAGCAGCAGCTTAGACTGTAAATACGCGTTCCGTGCTTGCATTCATCTCTGCCCCTCCCCCCTCTCTCTTAATTCAGTGTCATTACTCCATGAAGAAAGCGGCCTCCTTCCTTGGGATTGGCACCCAGAATGTGTACTTTGTAGAAACGGATGGAAGGTAGGTAACAGGGGCAGAGGGGGTGGCACGGGGTGGCGGGGGCAGAAGCAGTGTGGGTGGAGGGGGAGAGCCTGCTGCCTTCTAAAAGCACAACCCTTGCCTGTTAAGTTCGGAGCATAACCGAATGTCTCAACTCTATACCCCTCAGAGGTAAAATGATACCAGAGGAGCTGGAGAAACAAATCTGGCAAGGGAAACAAGAGGTGAGAGTGTGGGTTGGGAGAGGCGGGAGTGGGCGGTACCCGTGAGGCAGAGAACGGCGAGAGAATGCAGACCACCAACCCTGTTGTAGCAGTGGGTGAGAGAAGAGAGTGTGTCATGGTTGGCACAGGGAAACTGGGTCGCTGTCTTTCATAAGTTCTGTTTCTTGGTGCACGGCTCTCTGATTTCTCGGGGATTTTCATTTCTGGGGTACCAGTCTGTTAACCGGGTATTATGGTGGTCTCGATCTCTCCCTGTCCAAACTTGGGAGATTTCTTCGTCTAGTACTTCTGTGGCAGAATGTTCTATCTTCCCGAGCTGCTCACATAGACAATGCTGGCGTGTTTACTGCTGGTGAAAGCCAGGCCTGACCATGCTTAGCGGATGTGACCCTGCAAGGCTGGTCTTCACACGAGTCTCTGAAAATGTGCTGGTTGTGCTCACCCCAGATTGCTTCTTGGGCCCAAACTGTTTGACGCACCCATACCATCTTTCTAGTCTTTCCTCCCATTCAGCTCCCCGGCTTCCTCCACTGCTAACGGAGCTGCAGACACACTTTAAACAGGCGGTTTATGCAAATGGTCTATTCTCATAGGCGTTTGTATTCGAAGATGGATGGGTTCATTATTTAAGCCTTAATATTATATTTATATTGTTACACTCTATCTTTTCAAAGTTTGTAAAATTACTTCACCCTGGTGTATGCTAAATTACTATATCTGGTCTAGAATCTATACTTAATTTTTTTTAAAAAAAAATTACATTTTGTTTAGTTGGTGGGATGAGGCAGGGAGTGCATGCCATGGTCCGTATAGAGAGGTCAGAGGACAACTTTTAAGAGTTGATTCTCTCCTTCTATCATGTGGGTTCTGGGGATCAAACTTAGATTTTCAGGCTTGGTAGCAGTCGTCTTTATTCTGTGAGCCATCTTGCTGGCCTTGGACTCTATACTTAAAAATCTGTTACTATTGTAGGTGTGTGTCTTCAAACCTACACACATCTTTTTAGTTACCTTCTTACTGTCTGTGTAGACGTCATTGTCTGGGGGCCCACAAGGTCATAGCCTCAATTGGGTTAAAATTCTCCAAAATATAGTCAGATTTTTTCTCCTTCCTTCGTTTTGTTTTTCTTACCGCCCACCACAAATACTTCCGTTTGGATGTTCTTTTATCTCTTCCTGTACGATTTCCTATTGAAGGGGGCTTTCAGGGTCCTAGGCGTGAACCATGGTGCAGACGCTGAGGGTCCTGCTGGTATAACTCATATTCTTTCTTCATTCCCTCCTTTTTTCTTAAGCCTTCCACTCCCCCCTCCCCTCCTGTTCTCTTTCCTTCCCCTCCCTACCCCTTCCCTTCCTTCTTCCTTTTCTCCATCTGACTGTCTATCCGCCTGCCTGCCTGCCTGTCTGTCTGTGCTGCCTTTACCACCCATCGTGTGCACTCACAGATGCCGTTAACTTCTTCTTCCCCCTCTGCCTCAGTCCCTTTCACTGCTCCAAATTCCAAGTCAAACCCCCTCCCCCTGCATCATTTCATTGATCCAGAAATACTTGAGTATATCTGCGAAGCATAGGCACTCTTAATTTTAAAATAGTACTGTGATTATAAAGGTAATTGTTTTTAATATAATAAAATATTCAGTTGATATTAAAAATTTCCCTCTCCCCTTTAAACCAATAACTGCTATATATAATATATAATGTAATATAATAATATAATATAATATTATATTATATATATATGATTTGTAGATTTGATAAATTTCTGGTAATCCACAGCTTCTTATGCCTTGAATTGACTGGGTAAGAACCCCTGGGTTTTAGCTCACTTCGATCTGGAGATTCTGACTCTCCTCTGCACTGTCTGTCCTTGTGTCTCCTAGAATGTGGTACTTGGACCTCCATGAGATTCAGATAGGATATCTTTTCATTTTTCTTTACATTTTGTTCTTCCTTGGGGAGAATACCCTCTGTTACCTTCTGTGATGACATTGATCAGTAGAACTTAGTATCATTGGGGTCTATGTCACACAGGGAGATAAGAATCTATTGTGACAACAATGAACTTCACCAAAGATCTGAGAGGAACTCGGTGCCATGCTAATGAAAGTAAAACAATTTTCAGAAGAAATAAAATGGACCAGAATGTCTCATCCCTCATATTCTAAAACCCTAGAGCTCATAGCTACACACAATCCCACAGTTGCCTGTAGATTGCCCTGTCACAGTAAGTAACGCACTTCTGCCATCTTGCTAGCATTAATGGGAAACACCCTTCTCTCCTCTTTCCCTGCCTGATTGGCAAGAAGCCGCTGCCATGTGCATTGTGCTTGGCCGACCTGACCATGATTTCTTTTCATCTGTGTGTTATACCCATTGTCTTAGGGTTCTCTAGAGTTGCAGAACTTATGGTACGTCTCTATGTATTGAGGGAATTTATTGTAATGACTTACAGTCTGTAGTCTAACTAACCCAACAATGGGTAGCTGTGGATGGGAAGTTCAAGAATATAGTTGCTTGGTCCCACGAGCCTGGTTGTTTCTGCTGCTCTTCTGTAGAAGAAGGCTCTGACAGATGTGCTGACAAGTAAGTGCAAGCAGTCAAAGAAGAGTTGAGTCTTTCTTTGTCCAATGTCCCTATGGAGGCCTCCAGCAGAAGGTGTGGCCCAGATTAAAGATGTGTACCACCCCACCTGGATCTAAAACTTGCTTTGTCCCAGGAGATCTGCTTGCCTCAGTCTCCTGGAATCAAAGGGCGTATTACTTTGCCTGGGCCTAAGCTTTTCATGGCCACTATGGCTCAAGATCTCCATGCCAAGATCCAGGTCAGAAACCTGTCTTCCAGCCTTAAGATCTGGATCACAGGTGAGCCTTCCGTTTTGGGATTGTAGTTCACTCCAGATGTAATCAAGTTGACAACCAGGAATAACCATCACACCCAGGATGTTTTTCTCATCCTTGGTCCGCTGACATCTGCTCGGTTTATAAGGTGCAAGCATCAGCTGTGTGAGGACCGGACCGATTCAGGAGTAAGACAGCTCCTCTTTCCCAGTGCATGCTGTGAATTTATCCATGGCTGCCCACCTGACATGGATAGCTCTTCCCATCAAGATTGCTCCCTTCTCTCTGTTCATATTTGTTCTGTGTCTGCACTTGATTGTGTTTTTGTCTGGCAGCTGTATTTACTTACGTAAGTAGACAGGCCTGTATGATTCACCCCTGGGGCTAGGTTTTTTGTCTACCAGTCCTGCCTGTTAATTGTTCGGTTGGGAAGGGCGCAGTGCGGTCTCTCTAAAAGGACAGGATGTTTCCTCAAGAACAACCAAGAAGCCTACAGAATGACTTTCTGTCATTTCCGGTGGTGTCGTCTACTTTGGACCTGGGCCGTTACCAGAACATGAACCTGAAGGACAGAATACAACAGACAGGACCTGACAGCAATAACCTTGTCACTAGCCATTTATCTGGTCCAGTGGAGGACCAGGTTATAGCATTTTCTCACTGCACTCAACTTGTTCATAATGACCAGAGGCCATAGAGTATGGAAGTGTCCCAACCCTCACTGAATCAACCATGACCCCCAAAGAGGGCCATTTTTCGTATATTCCATGTTCACAGCCTTCAACGGTGAATTTCAGAGTCATAGTGATGAATCTTTTTGTGATTGGCTCCTTTCCACAGGGGGCAGTGCCGTTTCTTGTCTGTGCCACCTCTGGTACCACCGTGCTGGGCGCCTTTGACCCCCTGGATGAGATTGCTGAGGTCTGTGAGAGGCATGGCCTCTGGCTCCATGTAGATGTAAGTCCATCGGTGTGTCTGTCTGTCTCTCCAACCTCTAAGTCCTTCCCTAGCTGCTCATACTCTCAGAATCTAGGAGCCTCTTACTTTGAGTTATGCTTCTCACTTGGGGAATGACCATGCAGTGACTTTAAGGCTTCCAGAAGATTCTAAGACCTTAGATCTGTTTTGATTTTTGTTGCAGTTGCTTCAGTTGCAGGGGGAACTGGCCAATAAAGTATCTTCCAGCTCTAAAATGATATGATTCCAATCAGCGGGAAAGTCCAGAAAAGAAAAAGAAAGTACCCTACCTTACATAATTACATGTCTTAATTAAAGCAGGGTTTAGCTGGGTCCGTAATGGAGAATTGTTTGAGGGAAAGGGATATAATTTATGTTCTTCATAATTTTCCAACTTAAAGGGTTGGATTTTTTTCTAATTCATTTCGTAAGTCCTGAGGTTGTTCATAATACATTTTCCTTTAAGCTAAAGGTAATTTTTATTACGGGTCTACTTGTTCGGGGTTTGAAAGTTCCACACGTTTTATTTCATCCCCTCCCCTCCCTGTCCTTCCCTCCCACCCTGCTTCTTTCTCCCTCCTCCTCCCTTCTCCCTCTTCCCCACCTTTCCCCTTTCTTTTATCCCCTTTTTCTTACTGTTCCTTTGTCCCCTCCCCCTCATCCCCTCCTTTCTCCTCTTCTCTGTACGCCAGGATTTTTCTGCAGCCTACTTTTAATAAGGGTACAACCTCTCCTTTAGCCCACCACCCAGCAGAGGTAGTGGAAAAGTTACTGGGCTGTGGGGGGAGTGGACCTGTTCAGCTATAGTTCTTCGGGGGTGAGCTCCATCTTCTTTGGCAGCAGTTCAGTCCCTTAGCAATCACCAAATCTGACTGAGCAGCTGCAGAGCCTAACCCTCTCAGCCAGCACACAGCAGGCACAAACCAGCGGCTGTTGTTCAATCCTGAAGGAACTGTTAGGCTCACCAACTGGCCTGAGGTGAAGCTAAGGAAGCAGTAAACTGATGCAGGAACCTCATGGTTCTTGGGCGAGCTTCTCTCAATGGCAGCTTGGTGAAGGGTAGCGAGGTGGAACATACCAAACCAGTGCTTAGTCAGTGCTTGCCTCCCAGTGTCTGTTTACACTCCTTCATCGGGCCTGCCCTTTCTCATGCCTGCTTTAGCAAGACATCGTTGGATATAACCAACTCCCCAAAGAAACTAAAACTCTCCACTTCACTTCCCCTTCTGTGTTTTCCTCCTCCTCCCCTTCCTTCCCTCCCCTTCGTTTCTTTCCCTCCTCCCTTCTTCCTTCCCCTCTCCCCCTCCTCTCCTTCTCCCCCTTCTCTTTCTTTCTTCTCCTTCTTTCCCCCCTCTCTCTTTTCTTTCCCTCCCTCTTCCTGTCTCCCCTCCCCACCTCTCCCTTCCTCATTCCTTTCTTTTATATGAAGCCTGACATTTGTGGGTTTGAGTATACCTTAGAGAAGGAATGGCTGAACATGTCTGGGAGGCTTTAGTGGTGGAGAGTAGCCAAGATGTAGCTTCTCAGAAGAGATATGGAATAGCTCACTGAACGGAAGATGGCCAAGCGTTAAGGAGATACACCACACATAATTTTATAGTTCAGCGCATTTTATCCTTCTGAAGTCAATTGTCTACAGAATGATCTAGAGAGAGCACTTGAGTCCTTGAAAGTCCCACTAAGTAGATGGTAATGTTGGGTGAAGCAGACACAGGCTCGCTGGAGTCACGGGGCTGATCACCACGCCAATAGCAATACTTGGGGTGATTCTTTGTGACTTTGTTAAGTGGAGCTTGTGTGTTCTTGTCTATTCACTTCCTAACTTACACCTTATTGATTTTTATCGCCTTAGAAGTGTGGCGAGACTTAATGTCCTAAGAGATAATGTGAAGTGAGCACTTTCGTTAACCATGGAAATAAGGAGAAACCATCAAATATGCCAGCATTCTCCTTAAATAGTCCACTCTCCTGAGAGAAACATCGATAGCGGTTACAGGTTTATGTGGAGCAATGGTAGCTACAGCAGCTATGAAATTGGAAACAATCTAAAGGGATTCTGTGGCTTAGACAGAAGTTGTAATTTATAGATGGTAAGAAAAAGATCTCTTTTTAATTAAAGGTTGACATTTGAATAAAATACTTCTTTGAGAAATAAGCTATACCAACCAATTGTATTTGCACATAGGAGGTGCCCAACTTAATGTACTTGCACACAGTAGGCATGTTGTGTCAGATTCAATTTGACAACAGCCTCTCTGAATAGAGGAAAGAAATCTGAATTAAAGAAACAAACACATCCTAACATTGAGACAGTTTTTATTCATCCTGTGCAGCGGCAGGTGTCTAATCCATTGGACAATTAGATTACAGTAGAATATAACTTATGTTAAGGAAACATTGTATACTCTACACAGTCGGTTAATATTAAAGGGACGACAAAAATCACAATAGTTGCTTTGACTTCATACACATTTCTAAGGACGTTAAATCCTTTTCCAGTTTTGTGATATTTTTCCCATCCTTCTCCATGAGAATGAATGTGAGACTCCTTCAGGGCTGACCACCTTTCTGGGGCAGGGGCTGGTGGCATCTTCTAGGCCTAGGTTCCCAGAGCTCCCCCTCCTTCCCTATGGCTGCCACAATTCCCATGGGAGTTTTGGGATACGCATTCTATCTATCTATGTCTTTTTTTAAAAATAGGGTCTTAAGAACTTGCTATATAGCCAAGATGACCTTAAAAATCCTTCATCCTCCTGCCTCCACCTCCCAGGTACTAGGATTACAGGTTTACAGTATCACTCCCTACGTATGCAGTGCAGGGGATTGGTCTCAGAGCTTCCTGAGTAGCAGACAAGCGTTCTACTTACCAAGCTACGTCTGCAGCCCATGTTGACTTTAACTCATGTGCTTGGGAGACTTCGAAATCTTGTCTCTACTCTTGCACCCACCTATATCTCAAGGCTTGCTCTGTTAACGTATCAAGAAGGAAATAAGAGAACAATACGTTGTGATGCTTACATGGACGAAGACCTCAGTGACAGTCCTTACTTAGGGAGGGAGAAGGTCAAGCCATCCCACTACGACAGTGATTGGTTTGATGTTGTAAGTTCTAGACTTGGGCGCTGAGGAAGGGGACTAACTAGAGGCAGGATAGTGGCATCAACAGGGTTATTTATTTATTTGTTTGTTTATTTGTTTCTCTGTTTAAATCTATTGAGAAACAAATTTGTCCACGGACACTCCCTATCCTGCCCAATGACTTTGTGAACCAAAAAAAGAATTCTTGCAATCGTAAATTTAAATATGTCTCAGAAGGATTTATTTAGGGGGTGAAGAAGAGTCAGGGGCTATACAGGGGGCCAGGGACAGTGCAAACGTTGAGAACAAATGAGGCTGGTGAATTGCAGCAGAGTGTGTGTGATGGGTGTGACCGATAGGTCCTGCTTGCTTCAGGCCTCAGTC
The DNA here is from genome assembly GCF_011064425.1 of Rattus rattus. NCBI lineage: Eukaryota > Metazoa > Chordata > Mammalia > Rodentia > Muridae > Rattus > Rattus rattus. The sequence goes on from NC_046161.1 coordinate 107,225,486, forward strand.
AAATCTGGTCTTTATGAGGCCTGTGGGATGGGGCAGCATTGAGAAGGTGGATATAGGAAGAACTGAATGCTAAATGACAAGTCCAGTGTATTAATCCTTTACTTGGAGATTTGGGCATTCACCAAAAGCAGAAGTCAAGGTGTCTTCGGGGATTCTGTTGAATCAGGGCTGCAACGGAAAGGATTTCACTGAGAGTTCAGGGTCTGAACCTTGAAGATGTGTTCACTTGAAGGGCTGCACAGAAGCCAGACCCTGGGGTAGGTTCCTCTGTAAGCACATATGGCTCACGACCTCACCCTCGGCCCTGCCGTGAATGGAAGTTACTCCTAGAAGGGATTTAATGCCACAGGGTGGCTGATGCTGTATTATCTTGGCTACCAGTGGGCAGCTTTCGTAGTACTCTGAGAGCTGTAAGAGTGCCTCATTTCCTTCCTCTTCTACCTCTAGATTGCACATAATCCTGCTGCTTTTTAACACACGGTGGCATTTATCTATCTACCTTTGAACTTACTATTGAAAGAAAATAGTGTCTGCCTGCTAGGCAGCTCTTGAACTCAACTGTTGCCTGAAGTATCCCCATGCCCCCTCAGCTCCCCGTGTTATACCCTCTCATCCAGCTAAATGACCACTCTGACTAAACTACAATGGTGTCTAGTGAAGAGAATGGGCTTGGGGTCCCCAATCTGATTTAATTACCCATGATACCCCAGAGTATCTACCTAGTACTTCAGAGCCTTAGTTTCCTGCAGAAGCGGAGATAACTCCATCCTCCACAGAATGCTGTGGAATTTCATGGGGGAATCTCAGAGTGTTCAGCAGGGTGCGAGGTCAACTGCCCTGAGAGTCTCTCCCTGCAGTCGCCTTTCATTGTCTTATAAAGTTCTGTATCATTTTCAAGAACCAGATTAACTACCACGTCCTCCCATTTAGATTCCTCCCTGTTTCCTTCCTGCTCCCTTCCCGTGAGACTTTCCATCCATGTTCTTTGCCTCTGTCCCATTCTCTGGCACTGAGGACGTCATCTCTCCAACAGACCACCCCCTTAAGTTCCAAACTTCCTCTCTTTTGTTCTCCTACATTTTGCTTGCAAATATTTCTGGAAACCACTTGGCCAAAAAGATCTGATTTTCCTTAGAGGATAATTTTCCACCTACCCAACTCCCGTTGACCTTCTAGCTACTTTGCCAACAATGTCCTCATTCATGCACGGACTATTGGCCTTTGGTTCATGACTCACAGTCCAATAGGTGCAGCAGCAATGCGAAGATGTCATCTGTTCTAGATCCAAAGCATCAGGTGGGCACGGGCTACGTCTTTGTGACTTCTTTTTGTCCATACAAAGCTCAGTTGGCTATTAATGTACCAGTTCCTTTATGATGTGTGATTTTACATCTATGAGTCAATGAGGACCCATCACATGATCAGACTCCCCAGAATTCAAATCAGTACCCATGATATCAAGTGAAGCACCAAATGGCGTGTGGATTTGCTATGGCAGGTCACGGGTAGGTCATTGACACTGCAGTAACTGTTTTGGGTATACAAATATCTCAACAGGCCTCTTGGGGTGGCTCGGCTTTGGTGTCCAGGAAGCACCGCCGGCTCCTGCATGGCATCCACAGGTAAATTTAGTCTCCCGTTTTGCACCTTAACTTTTATTTAGGGAAAAAGCAATTGTTGGAATGTCTCCATCTGAGGGGCATTTAGAAAACATGACTGGGGGGAGTTGCTCAGTCAATTAAGTCCTTACAAAAAGATCTGATTTTTGTCCCCCAGGACCCATGTGAAAAGCACACACATGTAATCCAATGTTGGAGACGCCATAGGTTGATCCCGGGGACTTGCTTCTCTGGCATCCAAGGCTAATCAGCCTACTCTAGGCCAATAAGAGACTACCTCAAAAAACCAAAATGGTGGATGGTATCCTGAGGAATGATGCTGAAATTTGACCTCTGGCCTCTACACACACACACACACACACACACACACACACACACACACACACACACACACAACCCATCTTTTTCTCAAACAAAACACCCCCTAAATTGTTCCCATTCCTTAGATGAGGAATCCCATAGATCGTGCTAACTTGTATAGGAGATCTCAGTAGTATTTCCCTTCTCCCTACATCAGCTAGCCAAGCCCCTCTCTGATCCCTCTTTCTTTGACACTACAGGGCTGACTCGGTGGCCTGGAACCCACACAAGATGCTGATGGCGGGAATCCAGTGCTCCGCTCTACTTGTCAAGGACAAATCTGTGAGTTTTCCCATGTTTTTCAGCAATCTAATGCACTCAATCTCCACATTTTTAGAGGTTCCACTGTCGCTCATTCCTTGATGTCTTGGACTAAGTGTAGATGATCCCCAGGAAATGGCCATGACCTTGAAACAAAAGATAAATAGACTCAGATAAAGAGCTTGTCCTTCTCTAGTAGCCTTGTGGATTTGATTGAGGCATTATCTAAATCTTATCCATTACAGCAAAATGGTCTCTTATGCCCTCATTTGGGTTATATTTTAAAACTGGGCTTTAAATCTCAATCTCTCTCTCCTCTCTCTCCCTCCCCTCCCCCATCCCCTGTCTCTCTCTCTCTCCCTCTCTTGCTCTCTCTTGTTCTCTCTCTTCATCTCTCTCTTAGTTGAGTCTGGGATTTAAGTCATCTCAAAAGTTCTGCTCACTGGGAAAGTGGAACAGATGATGTGTGTCACACGTTACCTCAGATGCTTAATATGCTAACTGGGGACTTAGCCATCTGTTTCTCTGGGAGGGCATTAGTTAAGGGGCTGATCTCTGAGTGCAGGTTTACTGGGGGGTGGCTTACTCAAGCTCTTTCTGGAGTATGAAGAAGAGTTGGTTGCTACTCTGGATGACTGAAGCAAGTGGGACAAGGGCTGCTGAGCTCCTCTTGGCCAGAGGCATGAACGTCATGCTTCGTTTGGGTTAAATAAGGATCCTGTGGGAAGTGGCCCAGGCTGAGAAGTGCCACTTCATTCTTAGAAATGCCTCCTCAAGATCTGCGTTCAGTGTGTGGGTGATCTTTCCCAGCCGTCTGTTTACATCAGAGGGGACTCCCTTTGCCAACGGGAAAGTCATTTCTGTTATTTTTTTTAAGGAGTTTTATTGCAAACAAAAAACATATTTAAAACTTGAAGTTTTACTCTTACGTGTGGAGATATGTAAATGGTTTTTCTTTCTTTCTTTTTAACAAATAAATGTGATATTTGTACGTTAGCACCCTGTGTGTTTTGACATGGTCAAACAGAATGTCCATCCAAAATCAAGAAAGATTTTGTGCCTACAGCAGTAGCAACATTCAGGGATATGGTCTGCCTCCAAATGTTTTGTTAAGTTAGTTCTAGACGGCTGTTTGTAGGTTGGTTATGGTTGACTGCCTTCACAGTCTGGATAGAGTTGACTCTCTTCATATGTTGGTTATAGTTGAGAGTCTTCACACGCTGATTCCACTTGACTGTTTTTATGGGTTGGTTATAGTCGACTGTATTCACAGATTAGCTGTAGGTGACTGTCTTCACAAATTGGTTATAATTAGCAGTGTTCCCATTTGGTTATATGTGACTCTCTTAATGAGCACTTGACCCTTTTGGTTTAAGTTTTAAAACTGTGAGTTGATGGTATTTGTAACTGGAGGTAGTTTAAGATTATCACGCCATTTCAAGTCAAAGAACACATTCAAGTTACTCACAGATGCATATTTAGGACAGGATGGAAATCGGTGTAAACCCAACTTCCTCTTGGACTAGATTCAGGGACGGAAACAGCCCAGATGCACAGCGTGCCAGGCATTTGGCATTTCTTTCTCCCTCCCTCCCCAACCGACCTGAATGACAAACTATCTGTTGGAGTGATGTTCTCAGAAATGGAAAATTTAGACGGAAAGTTCTGAGTACTCTTTATATAACTCCCTAGCTGCTCTGTTCTTTCTTCTTCTCTCATCATATTTGAATGACCTATCAAAGAATCGGCTCACATTTCCGTAAGCAGGCAATTATACTTCTGAATCAGACACCTCATTAGTACGGGTTACCTGTTCATGCTTTGAAAAGGAATTCTTTCCTAAATTGCAGTGATAACAATGGTCTCTGCCCCCATGGCGTGATGAAGAGGGCAACAGAGTTGAATTCACTGTGCATGGAATTAAGCAACTGAAGCAATGTTTTCTCGAGGAAAAACTCATTCTTTTCCTTAAATGGATTAGAAACCTCAGACGGGGGTTGGGGGATTTAGCTAGAGCGCTGGGGAAGCACAAGGCCCTGGGTTGGTCCCCGGTCCCCAGCTCCAAAAAAAAAAACCAAAAAAAAAAAAAAAAAAAAAAAAAAAACCTCAGACGTGAGATGGGGAAACGTCAATCATTTCCAGAAGTTTTTTCTTTGAGAGTGTCTGCCTTGTTTACACCTGCTTTCTCTGTGTTATTCATTTTATATCCATTCATTCAGTCTCTCAACCAACAGATTTGACTGACCCAGATAGGCCCTACACTGTACTTATCCCAGGAGCTGGGCAGTGGATAAGAGATGTGTCCCACAGTCAGAGTTTATCAGTCAACAGAACGGGCTTATTTCCCTCTTTGTGTGATGTGTGCTTCTGTAAATACATGTGTGCAAATGTGCTCACTGTGCAATAGCACGAGACAAAGGTTGACCCTGAGGTGTCTTCTTCAACCACTTCTCAACTTTATTGTTTGAGTTAGTGTCTCTCACTGAACCCAGAGTTTGCCGTTTCTGCCACACTAGCTGGCTTTGAGCCTCCAAACTCCATTGGCCCCCTTTCACCAATGCTGGGAGTATAGATGGGCACTGCTGTGCCCTGCTTTTGTGTGGATGCTGGAAATTTGAACTTAGGTCTTCCTACTTGTGCAGCAAGTGCTCTAACCACTGAGCCTTCTTTCCGCCAGCCTCACCTATTTGACCCCGTGCTTGGTGTTTTGATAGGAGCACTGAAGGACATCAAGGTGCCTTGGTTCTAAGTGAGGTAGCTGTTACATTCTTGTTCTCTTCTTATCGTCCCCAGTGCCCACCAAACAGCTTCCCTTTTGATCTGTTGTCATCGTTCTTTGATGTATGTGTCATCAATGTGGCCAGTTTGACTCAGAGCAATTCAAAACAGGCTTTGAGTCTCTGATAAAGACGATCCTCATGAGATGAAAATTCCCCCCTCCTTTCTTACTTGTGTGCAGTGGTAATAGAACCAGAAACATGGATGTCTGGCAGCCATCTTGTGAACATAAGGCAATGACCTTAGGTTAGATCACCCACATGTCCATAGTGTCAAAGGAGAAAGTCTGGCTCTTGGGTGATAACTTTGAATTGTGGTAACAACCCCCCCAAAACACCTGCTCTCAGACTCTGTGACAGGATTCAAGTGATGTGGAATGTCCTTGTGGCTAGAACATCTCATTGGGTAAGCTGTGTGCCTAGCCAAATGCATTCCCCGGTGATAGGAGAAGAATATAAGACAGTGAAATCACAGCAGGGAGGGAGACGCAGTATCCCAGGTGCAAAGAACAATATGTGCAGATTTTCTAAGAAAAGAAAGCCCTTGTTAAGTTTCAAAAGCTGGAGGGAGTTTCTTGGGGCTGACAGAAGCACGAATGGTAATGTAAAAATAAGCAGGAAACGGGATGGAAAGTTAAGGTGCGGGCAGACCGCACCACGATTTACAGATCATCCTAACAATTTCTAACTGGATTTAGAAAGGGAAAAATGTTAAAATTAGATGGGACCGGGACCGGAGAGGCAGCTTGGCATTTCAAAACATAGCTGCTCCTCCAGAGGACCTGGGTGTAGCTCCCAGCAGCCACATGGTGACTCTAGCTCCAGGGGGTCCTATGTTCCCTTCTTACCTCCTTGGGCAGCAAGCAGGCATGTGGTGCACATACACACATGCATGCATGCAAAACACCTGTATACATAACATTAAAAGAAATAAATCTTTTTCAAGAATAGAAAGCACTCACCATCTAGGTGGGACTTCCTAGTTCAGCCAACCTAATCTGGATAGTCCCTCAGAACATGCCCAGAATCCTGTCTCCCAGATGAGTCTAAATCCTGTCAAGTTGACCATCAGTATTAACCATCACAATTAGGAAGTTATAACAAATGTGCTATGACATCCTATATCAGAGAAAGACTTGACAGAATAGGCTATGACCACGCCCAACTCTCACGAGAAGAAAGAGGAAAAGGAAGTGAAGAGAAAGGAGAGGAGGCAGTTTTGTCAGGAGTTGTACAGAGACAGGCTGAAGAGAGAACAAGCAAGGCGAAGACAGGAAGAACCAGAGAATGAGAAGGAGACAGAAGATTAGATCAGATTGCTAGAGTAAGTTTGAGGCCAGGCAGAACAATTTGGGAGAAACCAACAGAAGCCAGATTGAATCATTCAGTGTGGAGAGGAGTTTTGAACCAGAACAGCTGAGTTGAACTAGCCAGCCAGAGCTCAGAAAGAGCTAGAAAGGGTAAGCTTATTCCACAGTAAGCGTCAGAGGCTGAAAACATTCTAGGCCTCGAGTAGAGTGAGTGGAGGCCAGCCGTTTCCAGGACTAGGCCTGGGTTAGCAGACTGGAGCAGTAAGCCCTGGAGACAACAATTAAACCAGGAGAATAAAAGAATTTACAGAAGACCAAGTGAAAACATAGTTCTTCTGTGGCTGGCCATACAGAAGTATCACCAGAGGAGGGAAGTGATAATGGGGTGGCTCAGCATGGCCTGTTTGCTCAGCTTCCTCTCACTGCCAGGAAGAACCTGGGAAAGGAAAACCCGCATATATGGAAGAAAAGTTAAGGAGTTCTTTTATGACCACTTAAGGGAGAAGAGCGTCAGAGTGACCTCTAAGCTATCCCACCGTGGGATGGTGTTCTTAGGGTGGTGAATGACTTCCATTCATTTTTCACTGTATCAGTTTCTGCCCTGCTGCTGTAGCAAAATACCAGGCAGAAGCAGCTTAAAGAAGAAAGGGTATATTTTCGCTCCTGGTTTTGGTCTGACCCAGCCGGGAAGGGCTGGTGGAGTTCCTAACAGTGGAAGGGCGTGGCTTCCCTTGTGTACAAGGTGGCACACTAGGAACCAGAAAGAGTGAGAAAAAAGAAGTCAGAGAAAGTGCACTCAAAAGATGTGTGTCTGAGGCCCACTTCTTTCTGCTTCATCCTCAGTTCTAAAACTTTTATGACCTACTGAAACAGTGCCACCAGCTGGGGATAAAATAGCTGGGGATAAAATAGTGGGGCACTTTATAGACTCAAACCATAATGCCCCATCCCTGATTCCCAAAGGTTCCTGGCTATCTCATAATGTAAAATCCATTCAGTCCAATTTGAAGAGACTCAAGAATTTGAACAGTCCAACATTGCTTAAAAGTCCAAACTCAAAGTCTCTTCTGAGATTTGGGGCATACGCTCAGCTACGAGTCACTGCAAAATCAACAATCAAGTTACGTACATCCAATACACAATGGCACAGAGTAAGCATCCTCACTAGCAAAGCAGAGAATGGGAAGAAAGGAAGCCAAGACTGGACCAAAGCAGTATGGAAACCCAGCAGGGACACACGAAACCTGGAGCTCAGCTCATGTCTTATACTAGGATGCATAGAGGCATTATTTGAACTCCAAGGAGCTTGGAAAGCCCTGATTCAAGGTCCCTGCCATTTGTAGGACATATGGTCCCTCTACACAGCCTCACGCCCAGCTCTCTCAGGGGAGAGCACTAAAAATCTTCAATTTCTTCCACCCCAAATTATTCCTTTTGGGGATTGGGAGATGTGATTTTTCACAATATGTAGATACCAAGGTCAGTGCTGGGCCCTACTCAGGCCTGAGTGTCCCTGGATCATGCCCCAGGAATGGAGATTTTAATTTAGACTCCCTTCTGCAGTTGAGTTAACTCTAGTTGAAAGATAGCAAATTAGTGCATACAGTGGGAAGGGAGTGATCTCCCTAAGTTATGCCCCGTAGAGTGTTTGTGGCACTGTTCCGAGAGTTTGCTGTGCTGTGCTGTGCTGACTAATTCTCTGCCTTGGTCAGCGGCAGGCACAAAGCACACTGCCACTCTTAAAGCTGTCCTCTCAGGAGCCCCCTTTGTACCATAAGGATGAAAAGAAGACCAGACAGTCCCAGAAATCTGTGATTATCAATAGGTTGGCTGCAGGTGTAAAAGGTGTGTACCTATGCGGCTGCAGAGGAAGAAAGAGCATGTTCTGAAACTTTGATCATAAATGAAAGCCCACGCATTCTACCGGTGGCCCCGATGCAAGAAAACCCCTCAGTGTCCACCTTTCCATTTCTGAGTGTTTATTAGAAGAATTTTAGGTTTCAAAAGCTCAAAAAATGTCGGTGTTAACAGGGCTCAGCTCATCAGAAATCCTTTGGAGTGGTGTTAGTATCTCCATTTAATTTTCTACCTACCCCATCATCTGACTTAACTGCAGCAAAGCCTTGGGTTGATCCCAGCAGCCACAGGGAGCCCAAGTGGCAGCTACCTCTCTGTTTATTTGCAGAGATTGTTTTTGGTGTGTGTGTGGTATGAGTGAGCATGTGTACATGTGCTTGCATGTGTGTTGGTGAACTTGTATGTGTGTGTGTGTGTGTGTGTGTGTGTGTGTGTGTGTGTGTAACAATAAGTTGATGTTGGGTGTGATGCCTTCCTTTATTACTCTCTACATTAAACACCGGGGCAGGGCCTCTCATTTGAAGCTATAATTTGCCAATGTGGCTAACCTAGACAGTCAGCTTGCTTACGGACTGCCTGTCTTCACCTCTTGAGCACTGGAGTTCCAGGAGGATGACTGCATTTATGTTGGTTCTGGGCGTTCAATTACCCATCAGGCTATCTCTCCAGCCATAAACACAGTGGATTTTTAGTAGCCCCTGTCCATCTTGAGATTTCTAAAGAAAGGAAAAATGAAGGAAGGCTCACAGACCACTGCTCTCTGGAGATGCTCTTCCTTTGTTTCCTGCAGCACCCATGCCTTTAAGTGGATGGGCACCCACCTAGTTACCACAAAACATGCTGCACAGTTTGCTTTTGCCACATAACTTTTCAAATACAATTATAGATACAGTTCTATATCTCTCTATAAATTTGTAATAGCTGAAAAGCATTCTATCATTTGATATGCTGTACTTTGTATAACTGACCCCTTAAGATGGACTAATTCAATGTTTTAAACTTTTTATTATTCTACTTCTTAGAAACCCTATGCACACAGGATTGTCTGCATGTGAGTATAGATGCCTAAGGTCAGAGGCATTGGGTCTCCCTGGAGCTGTAGCTACAGAGGTTGTAAGCTATCTGTGGTGGGTGCTGGAAACTGAACATTAGTGATCTGCAAAAGGCCCCAGAAAAGGTCTAATTTTTGGCAATTACAAATTTAATTGCCATCTTGGAGACTCACTCTGTGTAGTATCCCTAGAGGCTGAAGAGGCGTGACCAGTGTCCATGATGATTTTCTATATTTGTTCTATAGTTTTCCTTCAAAAGTTGGTTTCATTCTCACTAGGAGAATATGAGATTGTATGTGTTTAACCTTTGACATCAGGGGGTGTTTAGGGATGCCACTGTGCTAGGCAAGATATCTGTTCACTTGTAGACATGGCTGTAAGCTTCTCTCTTCTAATTTTATCTGGTGACATTTTATACCTACTTCTCGGGCATCATCCTTGCCTCAAGACATCGACACGTAATCCTTTGCTCCCAAGGCTTAAGATGTGTTGCTTGAGAGACAAGGGCTCACTCTATTCCATTCATAGTCTCTCTAGAGGAGGCTCAGCTATAGACCTGGTGGGTTTTTTTTTTTTTAAGGGAAAGGGTAGAAGGAAGAAGAAAAGTGGGAAATTTATTCAGCACATGGTCATTGAGGATGTGCTGTGGGCCATACAGGGCAGTGTTGAAAGAAAGAAAGAAAGAAAGAGAGAGAGAGAAAGAAAGAGAGAGAGAGAGAGAGAGAGAGAGAGAGAGAGAGAGAGAGGAAGGAAGGAAGGAAGGAAGGAAAAATAAGGGGGAAGAGGAGGGGGAAGGATGGAGAAAGGGGAGAGAGAAAGGAGGAAAGGAAGAAAGGAAGGGAAAGAGGGAAGAGGAGAAGAGAGGAAGGGGAGGGCAGAAGGGAGGAGAGTAGAGAAAAAGGGAGGGGATGAGAGGGGACCAATACCATCTCCCATCATGGTTCCCCTACCAAGACAGAATTTCTGATGGACTCGTACACTGGGGTGTTTGGTACTTCTCATCTGCACTTCTGGTTCTATACTAAATAGCATGTTACTGCATCATTCCAAAATACACAGGGGAAAAAGAAGAGAAAATAGCTCCCCTCCTAGAAAGTAGAGCAAAGCCTATCTGCTTCAGTGAAGCTCTCCCTTCTGCTCTTGCACTGCATCCTCAGAGTCCACCTGAGCAGAGGCGTTTCCTCGCAGGCGGAGAACCCACGCGCCTTTGCTAGACACAGGCACTACGCATCTCTTTAGAATGGCAGCCCTGCTCACTGGGGTAAGAGAAGCAGAGGGAGGCAAGGGTGTGAAGTGACAAGAAGGGGGAAGCTTGTCCCTTTCAGGGGATTTCCAACTTCCCATGCCAGATGAAGATAGAACCCAGCATCTTCTGGATGCCCACTCTTCATCCATGATGGTTCTTCCCTGGTACTTTGGCTAAGTAGAGAACACTGTCACTGTGGCAATGATAATCACATTCATAATGGACAAAATCGATGTTTCTTTGGAAAATGTCTCTCTGTCATATACATGCGTGTTTGCATGTGTATGTGCATGGCGGGGAGGGGGCAGAAGTCAAAATTGGCTGTCTTCCTTAATTTCTACCCATTTTATTTTTGAGACAGGGTCTCTCTCTGAACCTGGAACTCATTGGTTGGGGTAGACCAGTTGGCCAGCTGGGCCCCAGAATCCTCCTCTTCTGCCTCCCCAGCACAGGCATGCAGAGCCATGTGGCAACACACCTGGCCTTTTATTTGGATACTGAGGTCAGGAGACCAGATCCATAGGCTTGGGTAACAAGTATTTTACCCACATCAGACTATCTACTTTTAAGGTTAAATAAACACAGATTATCATTTTCTTTTCACAAAACTGTGCATGTGGATGCTTCTATGGAAGCATCACACACAAAAAGCGCGAGGGTGTCAGTCACCGATGAGTTATAAGTTACAATGTCATCAGCGTCTTGTGTTCAAAATCCACTGTAGTCATCTCCAACCAACAAACTAATATGATTGGGTTTCAGAACTTGGTTGTTGGTATTGCCTTGGTCATTAATTTTAATGAGAGTCTGTGCTTTGTTTCAGATCCGGACTCCTCGTAGGCTGGCACATTAATTCTGTGGTTTACGGAGTCCCTAGGGTGTATTATCACACACCCATGATCGCACACTCCAATATTAATCATTAGTTACTATCTAGGCATAGACAAACTCAGGTCCTAAGGCCAAGTATGAGCAAGCCACCAGCAGGGGCTGTCAGTGGCCCCTAGAATGAGCTCCCATAGGCTGTTACACGAGCCCCTCGTGGACAAAATGGGCCTTATTCATCCTGCAGTGCCACTCCACAGTACAACCACTCACCTGCCAGTCAATTAAATTCAGTAAAAACACTTCTTAGGCCGAGGAGATGGTGCAGTTGGAAAAATGCTGGCTTGGCAGGCATGAAGACACAAATTCAGCCCCATAACACATAAAAAGAAAGTTTAGCTGAGTCGGTGAGCTCTGGGTCTCAGTAAACAAGGTAAGCAGAATGCTGGGGAATGACAGAAGACGCTGTCCTTTGACCTCCACATAGATGAACAGGCTCATGAACACATGTAAATATGCATGCATAGAACATGGATTAATTAACCAATGGGACAAGTTTCCAGATGCAGCTGAATTGGAGTATATCTCCAACATTACCAAGTACTAATGCATAAACCTCAGTATGACCTCAGTATAATCTATTGTCTTTTCTTACACAACCTGATGCTTTATGTCTCATCAACAGGGTCTTCTTTTGAGGGTAAAATGGAGATATTAAAGGCATTTTAACATAGGATTTAAGAACAGGAGTTAAGAGAAAGGGAGTGCTTCAAGAGAAAGTGCAACACACACACACACACACACACACACAGAGAGAGAGAGAGAGAGAGAGAGAGAGAGAGAGAGAGAGAGAGAGAGAGAATGCCTGTGAGCCCCTCAAAGACAAATCATGGCAACCGCCCCTTCTCTTGACGGTGTGTGGTCTCGTTCTCATGGCGACATCTGCAGCAGCCCCCACATCCATCCCAGGTTGGCACTTACAGTCTTTGCTCTGTACCGGCACCCGGGCATGTTATTTGTATGCCCAGGCATCCAGTAATAAACCAGTGATTCATGTTTTCCATCCCCAGACACCAAAGTGTCTTTCCCCCAGGAAGTTATTTTTGCTTTAGAGTCTAATGAGGCTGGGCAAGTAGACGAGAAGCTTGCTCTTCTAAACTTTGCTGGATCCCTTTGACCTGTCTGAATGAGCAGTGACACTCACCATCTGCCCGCTTGCTGGCCCTGGCTGTTGGTAGTAATGTTGCACCAAGCATCTTGGCCTAGAGCTTCCTAATTTCATCCTTGAATCCCCCCAAAGCTCTTGGGTGAGTGCCACCTGGTCCTAGGGATTGGAGCTCTGCATTTCGTGTGCTTTGCGTAGATGAGCTGGGGTGCTGCCCACTTTCGGGTCTGTCTCTTCTGCCTGTCTATTTCCGGAGATCCCTGAGGGTGTGGGAATCTCTCTGATGCGCTTCCAGGTGAAGAATTCTCTCATCTTGGAAGCAAGCCCTGTTCAGTATGTAACCCCAACCTTCGCTTCAAGGATAACCATCACGGATGACTCTTTTTCACTACGAAATAACCACAAAATAATTCGACCTTGTGCCCTTCTGTCATTGAAACTGTCCCAGAAAGAGGCTTTTTTTTTTTTTTAATTTACAGACTAAATCTTTTCTTATCCTACTTGGTGACAATCCCTTGCACAGGAAGATTATGTAAAAATCCAAGAAGAAGAAAAACATAAGGGGGCAGAGAAGAAAACCTGGTGCAGGTAGTGACGAAAGATGCCATGTGTAATTAGCACGCACACCTGGCCCGGCGGGGCGGCTTAAACTCGCTTTTAGTCTGTCTGAAGGATTCCAAATGTCTGTCTGCATTTGGCTCCTGTTTTTCTGTTGCCACAAGACAACAGAGTCTTAATTTTCTTTCTGCCTCCTGGTGTGACGTCTTGGAATAAACCCCTGCACTTCCTTTCTCCTTTGTGTTCCTCTGGCTGTCAGATCTGCTGCCATCCAAGCCTGAAGCCTCAAATTGGGGAGTTTTTGTAGCTTTGTGAAGCCCAAGACAGAAGATCTGAAGAGGGCAAGAAGTCAATTATTTTCTGGGGATTTCCTTCTATGGTTATTCAAAGCGTTAGTCACATGAATTTCAAAAAGGAACCCGGTGACCGTCTCAGTGGTGATAAGTCCAGTCTGCTTATAAAGAGGCTTACTAATTGCGCTTAAGATGTAATTTGTCCAGAAAATGCTTACAGCATATAATGAAGATGAATTCCCAACCCATTTATGAGCTAGCAAGGACAGAAACGGTAAGACAGAGTCGTATCTTTTAGGTAGGGCTCCTAATGCCCGCAGAAGTGGTACCCTGGTCATGAAGCTTCTGTTTCCAAGCTGTGGGAATACAGAGGGCTCATGTACAACCAAGAGTACTGCTTAGCAGATGTGCCTGCCTGAGAGGTGTGGTGGCAGCCAGATGTGGTGGTGACATCCCTAACTGACACCTGGGACGCAGGGTTATTGTGAATTTGAGGTCAGCCTTGGCTACTAGTGAGTTCAAGGGTAGCCTAGGCTATAGTGTGAAGTTCTGTCTCAAACTGAAAAGGACACAGAAGGAAATCACAATTTAGGGAGATTTGCAAAGTATGAAAGGACTTCATTGTGTTGTGTAACAGAATGTTCAAATAGCTGGGAGATCTGTGTGTCTGTGAATATGCATGTCTGTGTGTCTGTGTGTCTATGTGTGCTTGTGTGTCTGTGTTTGTGTGTGTGCTCACTGTGTCTGTGTCTATCTGTGTATCTGCATGTGTGTTTCTGTGTGTGTGTCTCTGTGTATATGTCTGTGTATATTTCTGTATGTGCATACGTGCATGTCTGTGTGTGTCTGTGTGCGCTCACTGTGTCTGTGTGTATCTCTGTATGTGCATGTGTGCATGTCTGCGTATGTCTATGTGTGTGTCTGTGTGTGCTCACTGTGTCTGTGTCTATCTGTGTTATCTGCATGTGTGTGCACTTCACAATGAACCTATGGAAGTCACAAAACAATTTGCAGGAGTCAGCTTACTCTGTCCACTGTGCGGGTTGTGGAGACAGAGCTCAGGTCACCAGATCTGGCTGAAAGAGCACACATTGGCTGAACCCTGGTTTGAGTGTTTCCCTTAAGGCTCTCCCGGTCTGCACTTTGCCATGTATGAGGGTCTTAAGTATCTGCAGATTGGGTATGAAGTACTTTTAGAACCACCACCCGTGGAGACTGAGTGACAATGTAAGTCTCAAATGTAAGCTTGCAGCGTTGTTAAGTGGTCAATTACACTAAAGCAGAGAACATCGCCAGAAACCCAGACACCCTCCATGCCATTCTTCCTTTGGCTGACTAATTTTTCTTTTTAGTTTTCCTCAGTAGTCAGACATCCCCTGAAGAGCATAATGTCTTTTCGCGGCTTTGATTTTTCTTAAGGAGTTGTAATGTGTGTTTCCTGAGTTCGTTGTCATTTCAATGTATTCGTGCCGTTTGCTTATGTGCTTGGCTCTGAGGGAAGTGTCACTGTGTTGCCCCGGGTGGCTTCAGACTTCTAGCTTTCAAGTGATTCTTCTGCCTCAGCCTCTGGAGTAGCTGAGAATTTGAGCAAGTTACCATGGCAGCTATGTCCGTGAGAGTCCCCCGTACTGTGGACTAAGCTGCTGCATATGCTCACTCTTCTGTACTACAGCCTGCAGACACACACTCAGTCCGTTTGTCCATCTATTGTTTGTGAGACTTGGGCTATTGCAGTTTGAGGTTTTGACATGAATTTGCTGTGAACATTTTTTATACATATCTTTATTGCTCACTGAATCTCGGAAGCCCCACCTGGAATCATTTTCCCTCTTGAAGACTGTACTTGGGAACATCTTATTGGTTCATCTGATAGCATATTGTGACTTTTTAAAAAGGCATTTATTTCCCCCACATCTCCAACTCCAGCGAGTGGATTCCTTTCAGGACTTTGAAGATCCATCCCCTTACTCAGACTCTCCCCTGCTTTTGGGTGTTATGTTTAAATGTTACCCATTTGAGTGCCATTTTTTATGATGAAATGACTTTTTCCTTTGGTTTCTGTTAACATTTTCAAGCCTTTAAAAAATGTTTGCTACTTATGTTCTAAATATGAGTTTTGTTGAATGTCTCATAACTCGGCTTTTTAAATTTGTGGAGTGATACTTTTCTATAAGCTCAGGAAGTATCTGCTTGGTTACTGTTTCTGTCTCCTTGTCTCTTTCTCTGCCACTGCAGCTAAATACCTATTGGACTTCTTCAGGTGTTGTTTTCCTATAATCTGTGGCGTATGTTCCATAATCTTGTCCTTTTTAGATTCATTTCTTTGTCTAGTGTGTGAATGGGCATGCATGTACCATAGTGCATACATAGAGGTCAGAGGGAAACTCGCAGGAGTCAGTTCTGTCCTGTTACCGTGTCAGCTCTAAGTGGAGCTTATGTCCTCAGACTTGCCAACAAGCTCCTTACCAGACAAGCCACCCAGCCAGCCACAAGTTTGACTTTAAAAAGGTTTTTGCATATGAGTATATGTGGGCATTTATGTGTGTATGTGTGTGTGTGTACATGTGTGGGCATGCCTGGGTATACATGTACATGTGGGAACATGGATAGAGTGGTCAGAGGACAACCTCAGCTATCTCTCCTCAGATGTTGTTCACATTGTTTATTGAGACAAGGTTTCACACCGGCCTGGAACTCACCGGTTAGGCTAGGCTGGATGCCCAGGGACCACCAGGATCTGCTAATCTCCACCTACTCAGAGCTGGTACAAATGCATGCCCTGCCCTGCATTTTTATGTGGGTTCTGAGGATGCGCTTGGCCGACTGAACCATCTCTGTAACCCCCTTTCATCCTTCCGGGCTCCACTGTGGATGGTTTCTTCTGACCTTCCTTGAAGTTCATGGATGTGCTCTTCTAGTCTGTGGAGTCCTGACAATGTTGTCTGCTGCATTTATGTCTCCTGTGTTTTAGAATTTCTTACTGATACCTTTTTTACCTATCTAGTTGTCCTAGGTTCCTGTTGAGATTTTAAAGGTGAGCACTGATCTCCCTGAATATGCAGACTTCCAGTTTGTCTTTGCTAACTTCAACCTCTGGGCTCTTCTTATTCTGTCTCTGTCTCTGTCTCTGTCTCTGTCTCTGTCTCTGTCTCCGTCCGTCGCTGTGTGTGTGTGTGTGTGTGTGTGTGTGTGTGTGTGTGTGTGTGTGTGTGTGTGTGTGATGCAGTTACCACCACATCACCTTGTTTTCATGATGGTCACAGGACACTGTATTTAATTTTTTTTTTTTTTTTTTTACCGTATGGCCTAAGATAAAGCAACTTTCTTCATAGAGGATTTTATTTTCATTCTTCTTGTCCTCCGAGGAGGTCATAGTTCAAAGGTCAGATCTCAAAGACCATTTTCTAAATCTCTATGACACGGCTTGTTTATCCATATTAGGGTGGCGATCTTAGGGAACTGGATAAGAAAGGGAATTTTTTTCTGGCCAGGGTGACATTGAACCCCATGAATTGTTTCCTTCAGCCTACTGGTGTCTAGTAAAGGAAGTGACAGTCACAAAAGGCTGTCCTCATGGTGGCCACAGAGCTCCCTCAGGCCCTCATTCTGACTCTCATCTTGGGGAACCTCCCCTAGTCTGCCCAGGTCTCAGGAGAGAAACATAACAAATCTCCTCTTCACACACCATCCCACCTTTGTATTGTCCATCAATGGGCCCCTCCACTAGACAGGTCTGAGACATAACTCTGAGGTGTGGAGTTTATGCTTTGCTCTAGATTTTCAGGTTGTGTTCGGTAAGAGGGTTTCTGACGAACTGATTGTTGGGCGACAATCTTTTGACTTGTAATCTTCAGCCTTGGTTCAATGTGGCCAGTGAGGGCATCTGGCATCAGGGGCACCAATTACTCTAATCCTCTCTGTTCAACCTACATAATTATAGCATCCACTGGGTGTCCAAATAAGGCCTGATCTATTCCCCAAGTAAACTTAAAGGCTATCAGGAGAGACTTTAAGCAAATATCTAAGATGTGATTGCTTTTGGTAATGAGGAACAGGGGCTCAGAAAGTGTGGGTTGGGAGAGTGAATGTCACTAGTGGTTGGTCAGAAAATGTGGTTTTGTCAAAGATGGTTTTGTGTTAGGGAGTACATGCATGTGAGTTATAGACAGACACACACATGTGGGTGCATGTAGAGTCCAGAGCAGGGCACTAGGCAGCTGTCTTCCTCTGTTGTTCCCCATGTTTTGCTTTGTGACCGGATATCTTACTGAACAAAATGTTGCCATTTGGACTAGACTGGCAGCCTCTTAGCTCTCTGGATCCGTCGGTCCGTGCAGTCCAGTGCTGGAGTTTCAGGCATGCTTAGCCATGTGAGACGTTTTACGTGAGCACAGAACATTCAAACTCAGCACCATAATCTTACAGAGAGCAAGTGTTTCTACCCACTGGTCCATTACCCACACCTAAAAATGACTTGGAGATGGCCGTTCTTGATATTTTCTTTCTGTAAGTCAAAAACCCCACACAGTCATGATAGTGTAGAGAGCCTAATACAGTGAAGATCATAAAACTCATGTGGCCACTGGCCAGTGTTAGACCAACCAAGCTGGGGAATGCAGCCTTGACACCCCTTCTCTCAGGAGCCAGAGGCTGGGGGAATATGAGTTCAAGGCCAGTTTGTGGTACGTGAGACTTTACCTGAAGAAGCAAACCATGGCTCTGCTAATGGATGTATGTTAATATATTAGTGTACACGTGTTAGTATACACGTTAGTACACGCATGTGAGTGCTTGCCTGTTGGTACACGTGCTAGTATATATGAGTTAGTACACATCACATATTAGTACATGCATGTGAGTACATGCCCGATGGTACACACACGTTAGTCACATTAGTCATGTTAGTGCATACATACACACATTAAATATACACATGTTAGTATAGTACACACGTGTGAATTACTTCTAAAACCAATTTCTTGTTTTCTGTACTCCTTAAATAGAATCTGACCAGATTTATGATAGTTTCTTTTTTTAAAAACAAACATGTGTGTTGGTGACAATTAGTGTGTGTATTGTGTTTGTGTGTGTGCTTGTATATGTGTTTGTGTGTGTGTGTTTCTGTGTGTTTGTGTATGTGTATTTGTGGGTGTTTGCATATGTATTGTGTGTGTGTGTTTGTATGTGTGTGTTTTTGTGTGTGAGTGAATGCATACACGTGAGTCTGAGTGTGTTTGCATATGTGTGTGCCTGTGTGCGTGTTGTGCTGAATTCCTATAGAGGCCAGAGGTCAACTGAAGGGGTCTTCCTCTATCACCGTCTGCCTCCTTTTCTGAGGTATCTCTTACCACACACGATGATCACCATTTCAGTTAGACCTGCTGATCAGTGAGTCCCTGAGACCCACCCATCTTCTTATCTCGATGTCCAGCCAGCCCTGGGGTCACAGGTCCACTCCACTATGCTCAGCTTTGATGTGTGTGCTGGGCATCTGAACTGGGGTTTGTGGCACAATCGCATGGCAACACACTGCCCACAGAGCCAACTTTTGAACCAAAGAATCTAGTCTCCCTGTCCTTCTTAATAACTTCTATCACTATCATAGAAGCAGCTGGTTCAACAAGCTCTGTAATTGTGTGCTGTATCACTGTATAAAAACCCCACGTGTGTCTTCAGAAGTCTTTATATAGTTGTAAGGCTGAGCACATCTCCCCTGTGTTCCCATCCTCATCTACCTTTTCTTAGACTCTGACTTCTGGTCGTCAATGGCTTCACTGGAGAGAGTAGAGTGCAAAACCTGCTGGCAGAGGGTACCAGTCTCTGTAAATCTCATGCTCTCTTCCATCCCTAATTCTGTTGAGTTTCTGTCACCTTCCTGGAGTCTGAACTTCGCATCAGCAGATGAAAAATGTCAAGTGTAACCAAGCTTGCCTAGTACAAGCTTCGCCCTGAAGACACTGGCGGAGAGCCAGTGTTGGGTAGCGCCCTTATCCCAGCTCAAGGAACTGAGGAATATGCAGTGAAGTCTAACCTTTGTCCACATCCAGAATTTCAGAAATTGAACAGTGCATGAACTTGGAAAGTAGAAAATACTGATAAAGGGCCAGGGAACAAAACCTAGGGTGAGGTAAAGACCTAACCTGAAAGGCTGTGGCCATCGTGGTCTCTCCAGGGCATTGAATAATTTTGAGAATCTCCCAAGGTTCGGGTCACTGTGATTACTATGACCTGGTTTATCCTGGTGAGGATTAGAGCTGGTTGCCATTTTTAAAGGTTATGGCTCCCATAGGTTGTCCGTTTATGCTTCCTAATAGCTTTGAAGAAACGTTTAATTTTACAAACTTTGTATTGAACATTTTAAATACTTATTTGTGTCTTTGTGTGTGCAAAAAGTTTTAAATATTTATTTGTGTGCATGCACAAAGATGCACACACACACACACACACACACACACACGCGAAAGCAAGGCAGTGAGCGAGAGTGACTGTGTGCTCACAAGCGAGGTAGAAGGCTCTCATGTGCCATAGGGTGTGGACAGGTCAGAGAGTAGCTTCTGAGGAGTTGGTTCTCACCCTCCAGCTTTTCAAGGCAAAGTCTTCCTTGCTGATTCTGCTGCTTGGCATGGTCGGAGTGAGCTGGTCTGGGAGCTTCCAGGCCATTCTGCTATCTCCATCTCCCATCTCTGTATCTCCCTGTAGGTGTACTGACATTGAAGATGCTTACTACACGGTGTACACCTGTAGTCACTGTAGCGTCTTACATGATTTCTGGGGACAGAACACCAGCCATGAATGACAAGCGACCTTTTCTTTTTTTCTTTTTTTTTTTTTCACACTATGAAAATTTACCTGCTATGGAAAATTTCAAGCATAAGCAATAAGGAAATGAAGTCCCTGAAGCCCATCACATCCCTTCAGTGAATAACAACTGTGCCCAGCACACTGATATCTGCCCCTTCCTCCCCATTTTGGTATTATTAAAATAAGACAAAGTTCAGGCTGGAGAAATGTCTCAGCTGTTAAGATTGCTCCCTCCCCTTATTGAGGGCCAGAATTCTGTTCCCAGCACCCACACGTGGCTCCCTCTTCTGGCCTCAATGTGAAACTGCACTCACGTGTTCATAACCGGACACATAGAAACACATAAAACTAAAGATAAAGGTAAAAAGAGAGATTTAAAAGAAAAACAATTATAGATGGGAAATGATTTTTACCCATAAACGATTCAACCTTGAAGGGTTTCCATGTTTGGGGTCGGGGTGGGGCTGGAAATTGGAATGCATTTGCTAAGGTAACCAGAGCTTGTTGACCCATTGAACTACTCCTGTTCAGTATCTTGGTGTTTTGTTCACTTTCTCATTGCAATGCTGATACAGAGGAACTGTTTAGAGGGATGTTTGTGCTGAAATACTTGGCCAGATTTTTTATTAGTCCTTGATGGTGTAAAGTAATATTCTCCTGAGAAGATAATCACATTGCAGTAACTTACGATTTTGTGCTGGTTCTAACCATGGACAACATTGATTACAGCCGTAAGGTACCACATGACTTTAGAGACTGTGCCATAGTAGCTGGAAAGCGTGCTGTTCACCGGCGTAACTCTGGATTGCCTTGAGATACATTTTATATCAATTCTCTTGAGAAGCAATCTGGGAATAAATCCTGGGTTTTCACCATATTCCTTTTTATTATAGCCCATAAGCTGATTTCCATCATTTTGCTTCCTAAGCAGTTAAACATGTGCTTATAGATTTTCCTTGTTCCGGATTAACCCCGTTTTGTTACAATGAGCTGATATTATAATGTATCAATGGATTTATGTATTTAGAATTTTGCCTGTATCTATTCTATGATTGATTCCCACCATCCATGTGCCTGCACACACACACATGTGTGTGTGCATGTGTGCATGAATGTGTGTGTATGTATGTGCGTGTGCATGTGTGTGTGCATGTGTGTGGTGTGTGTGTTCGTGTGTGTGGTATGTGTGTATATGTATGTGTGGTATGTGTGTGATATGTGGTATGTGTGTGGTGTGTATGTGTGTGTGTGGTATGTGTGTGTGTATGTGTGTGTGGTATGTGTGTATATGTATGGGTGGTATACATGTGGTGTGTGTGTGTTATGTGTGTGTGGTATGTTTGTATATGTATGTGTGGTATGCGTGTATGTGGTGTGTGGTGTGTGTGTGTGTGTGTGTGTGTGTGTCCTTGGTTAGATTGCATCTTTCCTTAATTTTCTGAAACTTTAATACAATGTATGTGGATCATATTCACCCCTCAATTCTTCTAGATTCACCCCCTTTTCCTATCCATCCAAATTTGTATCCTTATTTTTTTTAAGCTTACAGGGGCCATTTACACTGTCCATATACTCTTGGGTGCATGGTTCCCACTGGAGCATGGTTGACCTTAGAGAAAACTGACTCTCTCACCCACAGCCGTCAATTGCCAATAACTCACCTGTTTGGGTGGAACTTCCTGTTCTCCTGCCTCTGCTTCATGCTGGAACTCGGTCTGGCTCAAACTTGCAAAGGTCTGTGTGCATGGTCCCGGCCACTGTGAGTTCACGTGAGTAACTGCTCTGTTGTGTCCAGAAAAGTCTACCGCTCCTGGCTCTAACAGCCTTTCTGTCATTTCTTTCACAGTGATCCCTGGGCCTGGGGAGGAGGGTTGTGTCTAGATATCCCAGTCAGATTGAGTATCCCATAGTCTCTTATTCTCTGTGTCTGGACCAGATGTGAGTCTCTGTGCTAGTGTCTGCCTACCTCGAAGGGAAGCATCTAAGGTTGTCAGACATGCCCATCTGGGTGTCCAGCCCACGTGGTCAGAAGGAAAAGTCCTGCTGGAGAGGAGTAGAATGAAATCTGGTGAGTCCCAGGGTCAGCTGGGCTGTATTTTGAGTTTCAGTTTTAAAATGGTTACTCATTTTGAGGGAATCGCCAGGGCACAGGGGTGCCCACCCTTTAGAAAACCTAGGAAAATGAATCCCAAAACCCTCTTATTGAGGAATTTTCAGAGAGAAACGTGTTTGTTGCCAACCTTTGAATTAAAATACTGACGATTTCTGACTCACATGAAGTCCCAGTGTGGAGGAGGATGGAGTCACAAAGTCCCACCCCTAGCTGAGGAGATCCTGACAGTGGCTGACTGCAGGGTGACTCTGTTGTCTGTAGTGTAGTAATTCAGCCACGCCGCAGGGGAAGATGCATACCCAGGGGGATATGTACAGGCAGGAGTTAGCTTTGATGGTTTTGGGAGAGGTCAATAAGAGAATATGAAGTTGGGGGTACAGGGGTTACATCCAGGAAGAGACAGGGTGAGGGTGATTATGATCAAATTTCATCATATGAAATTCAAAAAGGATTTCTTTAAACCCCCAATAAAGAATTTCTGCTTCTACCTAAGTCACTTTCAGTAACGTTTTCTAAAATATTTAACTTACTTTATTAATAATTTTGCATATATAAGCACGGTAATTATTTTCTGGTGTTCTATGTTAATCTGACATTCTCACCTGGAAGCTCAACTTTTAAAATGTTTGCATTTCCATCCTGAAGTAATTGGTTTATCTTGCCATCTCCTGATAAGTAATTTCCTGCACCTTCTCTCCCACGGACATCCTTATTAAACATACTCGGTTATCATTATACGTTCCTGTTCGTGCTTCCGTTCTGTAAGAAGGCTAATTCACGTTTGAGGATATTTTGTGCTCTCTTAGGTTTCGGTTTGTAATGCTTTTGTGTAAATTATTTACCAATTAATCTATAATAACAATGTTGGTGTGATGTTCTATGCAAGACTGATTTATAAAAGAGACCTTTAATTCTGTTAGAGCCTACAAGTCAGCCCGTGAAATTCTGCCTTGTGTTGGTGTCAGAATGAAACCAGGCATTGAGTGAGATTTCTCGCTATCAACTCCATAGTCACTCTTGGGAAAAGGGCTCATCACTGAGAATCTACTCATTTCCCTTCCCTCTTTCCCAAGTAGATAGATGCTCCATCCTCAGGGGTGGGCAGAGGAGTCAGCCGTTGAAGCAGAATGTGCCAACTCAGAGGCACAGACAGGGAGTAGAACCTTCCAGTGTGTGTAAATACACTGCAAATCCAGTTGTGGGCTGACACCGGCTCCGACCAGTTGTGAAGCTTAGAGTGGTGGGGAACCTCTGCCCCCATCCCCCATGTCACTCTGCATGTAGCAGGGACGCTGGTGGTATGTCGGTGCACAAGAGTACCTGAGGTAGCCTGACTGCTTTTCCAGAATACTTCAGAATAGCTGGCGGGTGGGCCTTGCAAAATGCCTAGTGACAACGTAGACTGGAAACAGAAGTGGGAAAAAAGGCACAACCAGAGGTCCCGCAGTCAGAGGCTGGGAAGCAGAAGGAAGAGTTTGCTTGGAGCCATCGATGGAGCAGGTGTCAGCCCAGGGTACCTGTGACTCACTGCAGGAGCCCAGTTCACTCCTCACTCCTCGGCGCCACATAGAACAAGTAAAACTGTAACACGCTCTGTTAAGTGTGAGTTCAGGAGCTGGACGTATGGCGCAGTGGTTAAGAAACCTGTCAGGTCTCCTCAGAGGACCCATATTACGTTCCCAGCACTCACATGGCAGTTCAAAAGCACCTGTAACTCCAGTTCCAGGAGCCCTGGAGCCCTCTTCTGGCCTCGGAGGGCACTGCACTCAGATGCACAATCACTCCAACATACACACGAGTACATTTTTTATTTAAGTTTGAATTCAAATAATATGTAAAATTTCACTCTAAGTAAATCACAAATAATGCATAAGCAGAATTATGTGAGTGTGTATGTGTGAGCCCAAGGTGAGAGCTACATCACATCTCATTAAACCTTTCCTACCACGGGTCCTTTGCCACTTGAGAGATTTTTCACTCGGCCCCAGTACATAGTTATACAAACTAGATATAAAAACCAAATATTTGCAGCTGGTGAGACAGCACCCACTGCCAAGTCTGACAACTCGCACAAAGGAGTCTTAAAATAGAGATGTTCAATCCTTTCCGCATGGTAGAAAGAAAGTACTGACCTCCAAAAGTACTGACCTCCACATGAGTGCTCTGGCATGTGCCTGTGAGTGCCCGGGGAGTGTTTCTGCGTGCATGTGTGCATGCTATGCACACGCACACACACACACACACACACACACAAGCACACATAAGCACACACACACATACACAGAGACAGAGACAGAGAAAGAGAGACACAGAGAGACAGAGGCAGAGAGAGAGAGAGAGAGAGAGAGAGAGAGAGAGAGAGAGAGAGAGAGAGAGAAGGGGTTGCTGTGATGTCATGATATCCTGACATGGGAATACCACCAGAAATACCTTGGACTCCTGGCACATTTCATTTTGAGTACATTTCTTTTTGGTCATTAGGTACTCAGAGACCCCTTGCTGTTGCCCATTTTCCAACTGGGCTTGAGAGCACAGCTTAAGACCTCAGGGTTAGGTCTGAATTCCCAAACTTCCCTGGCCTCTTGAGAGGGAAGGAGCCAGGAGAGAAGTTCCCTCTCTGTTTCTGTGGATAAGAAGAGTCATTGGGAGTCATTTGGATCTCGGCAGAGAACCTTGGTTACAGAAACATCCTGACAGCTCACGGGTGGGCTGGGGGTTTTAAACCTGACCCGGGGACAGAGAGAAAGAGGGGAGATGGGCTATTTCTTCCCCACTGCTCTTCACATAGCAGCTGTCAGTTTGGGGCATCTCTGTCTGAAGGCTACCTCTTCCCAGAGCTTTTCATTTTACTGTGTCAGGAGGCAGCACGTGTCACTGTTGTATACGGATGACATCTCGACATGTTATTCCTCCACCCCACTGCCAGCTTCAGACAGCAGCGTTTGTAGACCGTGCCACCAACATCTAGTTACAGACATTCTGATCACTTAGAATTCTGCCGGCCACCCTGTGCCGCTGTAGCCAGCTTAGTAGATGGATACTCTGCAAGAGTCCACGAAGTCGGTAGCCGCTTTCAGAGCCACAGAGAACAGGTATCTATTCACAATAAGAGAAAGAGTGCCTTCTTCAGTGTGGTAGCAGCTTCCGGGGTGAAGGGTCAGAAGCTCTAATGGGTTTGGTTTCCCCAATTACAAAAGCCCCTCACTTAAAGGTTTGATGGAAATCTAAGGGGAAAGCCTCAGGAGGGGGAGTCTTCAAATGTCTCTGTTGGGTAAAAACCGATAGCCCTGGAGTGGATGAGGCAGCCGTGGTTTGTGGAGAGGTTGAATTCATGGAGACGGGCTTAACTGCATACAAGTCTGACACAGGCTGCACCCTGTAGCGATGTAAACCCCTGGGAGTGAGTTATCCTATAGAGACGAGCTTCTCTATCTCAGCCCTGCTGTAGCTTCAGGCACTCGGGTCTGTGCCACTCAGAATTCAAAGTTTGTAGAGCAAATGTTGCCAGAAATGGGTGACAGGGCAAACGAGGTCATAGAGCATGCTCTCCTCCAGCAGGCTAACGAGGCGGGGTAGTGGTGTTTATAACTCACTGGGGATCTGGTTCTGGTGTCTGGTTACTGTCAGTCCACCATGCCTTCCCAGAGGAGGTCGGGGCATCAACAAGCTTGAGGAATGTGTTGGTGTCGGAAATAGAGCCGGGGAAGAAATGCCATGGAGTAGAACATCCCATGGTGCGATGGGACGCAGTTATTCCTTGACTTCGGACAAGTACAGGACTCAGAAATCGACAACACAGGATTTCTTAGTGAGCGGTGCCACCAGTGACTTAGGCCTTGGATCTGGCACTGGGGACTGTTGAGTCTGCTCAGCCGGAAGACGGCAGCTTGGTGCGTGTCGCATGTGGAAGGGTCTGAACATGATGTTCGAAGTCCACTTCCTTTCTCACAGGCAAGCTGAGAACCAGACATTCTTTGCCCGGGCCCTATGTTTTCTCTCACAAAGTACAGCTCCAGTTAGCAATGAGGTTGAGATTCCAAACCTGACAAGCAAGCCCGGGAGGAGGAACTCGGTTGACACATGTTTGACTGGCAGCTGTGAAGCCCATAGACACGGTATGGCCTGGCACCCCCTTAACCTCGACCTCAGAAGGTCAAGACAGAAGGATCAGATGTTGAGTTATCCTTGATCCCGTGGAGTTCAAAGGCAGCTGGAGCTCCACAGACCCTGCCTGAGACAAGCAAGCAATAGGGTTAGCAAAACAAAATACCTCGCGGGCTCCCTTCTTAGTCCACCACTGAACCCCACTGCCTATGTGTTCCCAAATTGAGATGGCAGAGAGATTCCAAATAATACGTTAACCTTATTCCCCACCCTAGACTCTGGATCTCAGAGCAGCAATTCGCAGAAGTAGAAAACGTGGGCTTAGAAAAGCGGAGCCCAGTCAGGCTCCTCAGAAGGTAGCCATAGAGAAGTCACAGGGTTAACGTCTCTACTGAGTCTGTGTCCATGGTTCTTCCGCCTACACACGGCCACTTTCGGCCTCCTCTGAATGCAACTGACTCCTCAGGCCTTTGCCTGTAGTTTCTTCTCAACAGGCTTTTCTTCCTCCAGGTTGTACAGAAATTCGGCAGGCAGCCAAGGTCCCCTAGGACTGGTGGTATAGTTGTTCTGAGCACACCCTGTCTCTTGTCCCTTTAGGACACTTTCAGTTTGTAGACAAGGGTTCTGCTATTTGGTTTAAAAACTGTTAAGTCTCATAACCAGAGACCAGTTGGGCCAGAGGGTCCTGAAGCCATCTGATCCTCCTGCATGAAACCCACAAAAATACTCTATGAGCCTCCCCCTTTCTTCTTTTTCCTGATTGTCTTCTCTCTTCTTCCTCCTCCTCTTTTTCCTTCTCCTCTTGCTCCTCCTCCTCCCCGTCCTCTCCATTTCCCCTCCATCTCTGCTCCCTGCTGTTTGCTGGTAATAAGCTTCCAGTCTGAGACTCAAAGCCCTTCCAACTACACTGTTTCTTCACAGAGCCATTGCAAATGGCAAAATACAACTTCGGCAGAAAGCAGAAAGCAACCCCAGACTTGGCCGGTTTCATTAGAAAATAATTCTGTTTCTTCTGGGAGTGCAGCTAGATCAATGGAAATTAGAAGCGATGTTCCCTCATGGTTCTCGGCCACCAAATCCATTCCCTAAGGAAGTTATGTGGAATCTCTCACACCAAAGAGGGGACCAAACCACGCTTTTGATCTTCAAAATTCATGAACCTTTCTTAGAAGCAGCGTAGTCACTGTGTGAGAAGGGGTCAAAGCTTCCCTTAATGAACGTGAAGGGCAACTTCGTCTTTTAGACAAATTCTTACTATATTTATTTGTACAGGGAGAGTGTGTGTGTGTGTGTGTGTGTGTGTGTGTGTGTGTGTGTGTGTGTGTGTGTGTCTGTGTTTAGTAGAGGTCAAAGTACAAGTTAAAGAAGTAAGTCTCTCCTTCTACCATGAAGGTTCCAAGGATTGAACCTAGGTCATGGGCTTGGAGGTGACTTAATCCCCTGAGCTATCTGAGCCCTCTCCTCACTGCTTCATTCTTCACTCCCATCTCCCCCACCTCTCTTTCTCCCCCCCTCCCTACCTCCCTCCCTCCCTCCTCCCCTGACCCCCCTCCTTACAATACTGCACTGGAACCCAGGGCTTCAAACAGGCCCACCAACTGTTGTACAAGTGATTCACACCCTCTTTTTCATAATTAAGCACAATGTGCCTGATTTGACGTAGGTGTTTAGCTTTTTTGAATGGAACCTTAAATTTACCGGCCCTTGAGTTAACTCTGTCCACTGGATAGCCAAGAGCATTTATTTGAATGTGGTGCATGGCTGCCTGCCAGATGCAGCTGCAGGCTGTCATCTTTGCAACAAAAACCAGAGGCCTTTGGGTGGCTGGCAGCAGCTGCTCCTTCCTCTCACTCAGCTGAGGAGAAAGCTTCGCCTGGTCACTTGCATTTCAGTTTGAGCCAGGAAACCCTGGGATTACAAAGTCCTTAGCAGGTCTCAGCCTGTCCATCTGGGAACCCAGAAAAGCCTTTGTTTGGGCAGCCAGGACCTGCCAGATCTGCGTAGGTCATTAGGTCTCTCGGAACCAACCACAGGACATCTCCACTGAGGATGGAGGTGCTGGGTTTTGGAAAACAACTCTACCCTTAGATGAGATAGGACCTCCGTAGGCTGCACGTTGCTAGGGACGCCGGGAGCGTGAACGCCATGTGCTCAGCCGGAGTCCAGGGGTAAGTCATGTGTGAAGTTTGTGAGCATACAGGTTTTTCTGTCTGAACAAACGTCCGCTCATGTGGTCGCTTCAGCACGTTCCTGTATTTTATCCTGAGCCTATGGAAAACAAAAATGCTTTCGGTTTCTGCTGGGCAGTTTTGATTCTAGCCAGATTTTACTGTGAACTCTCTGATCGATTGTGTTTGTTTGTCTGTTTGTTGGCAGGGTCTGTTGTAGCCCAGGCTGGCCTGGAATGCCAGAGGTAGTTGAGGAAGATGTTGAATTTGAGATCTCCCTGCCTCCACATCACAGCTATCGGACTTACAGCACCACTATAAATCTACTTAGAGCACCACGATGCCTGGTGCTTAGGATGGGACAGGGGCTCAAACCCGCATCCCCAGCCTCCAGAGTTCATTTAACAGTGATTTTGCAGGCCAAGTTCTAAGCAGGAACTCTCATGGCTACACTAATACCAACGGTTTCCAGGGAAGAACGAGAAAATCGCATTTCAGAAATTGCCTTTCTACCTTGAATTTTTCACTTTCACAAAATCAATCTCCTGCCTCTACTGCGAGCCTCCGAGGCCAGACCTCCAGAGGATGCTCAGCGTCCAGGAAATTTAGGCCAGAGGCCTTGCTGGGGAAAGTGTAAAATTCTCTGTGAGGAAGAGCCATGCCCCTGTTAGCGGCATTCGGATAAGCCGGAGACACGGGCTGATTTCATTTGATACTGTGCTCTCCGCGTGGAATCTTCTAGCATCAGTGCCAAGTAGCATAGTTGTTTCCCGTCAGTCCTGTCTGATTCGAGCATCTCTGAATGCCCCTGTCCTAGACAGACCTGATCAATCCATCTAGATGGAAGAAAGATGTCTGATGTTAGTACGGGTTTTGTTTGCAAGAATTCATTTAAACAATGCCACAAATAACCAAAACATTCCCAGGAGGCAGTCTGCAGCACATGGCCATTACCCTCAATTACAGACCAGTGAAACTGTGATATGATGAAGCAGAGAGATCCAGCTGACAGGGACGCCATAAATATCCAGGGCTCAAAGTTCCAGAGGAATGCTGGGTGTCCCTTCTGTGCATAGGTAAATGGTAAGCTGGGGTGACTACGTGTAGCAAGAAACCAGACGTCATCTCCTCTTCTAGGGCCCGTTCCACATGCCTTTCGTATGCAGCCACCACCCCCAGCTCTGCTGTGTTTTCCCATCACGTTCTTCCACTTCCTCTCTCATCACTGCCTTGTGTCGTGTGCACCGGTGTAGGGCAGACAGTAATGGCTAAATGTCAATTGTCAATTTGACTGAATTTGGAACCTCCAAGGAGGCAAACCTCTGTGTGTATCTGTGAGGTCATTTCCGCAGAGGAGAGAAAGGGCCCCTCCTGCCCCATGCTTGAATTTGAGCAGTACCACGGGTGGGATCCCAGACTACGTAGAAGGGGAAAACAGGCAGAAGCTAGCTGAGGCCTCACACGTATATTTCTCTGCTCCCAAACTGTGGATGCAATGTCCTCAGAGTTCTATGCTCCCAGCACCCTGCCTTCCCAGACGTGATGGACTGAGTCTCTTCAAACCGCAGCCCACTAAAACCTCTTCTGTCCTTCAGCTGCTGAGTCAGCACAGTTCAGGAGGAATCACAGAGTGTCAGGGGTGGAAGCCAGCAGGACTGGGGAGGGTCAGAGTTCCTGTCCGCAGAGTTGACTGGGTTAAGTTAGTCCCATCTGTTCTGACACACTTCTAGCTGCTCAACACGAGCGACTGTTCTGCAGGTCACTGCAAGTCACAGCAAAAATGGCAAATCTTAATGCTGGGTGGGTATGTGTTGCTGGCTTTGTTTGGTGTCACCTCTGATGTGCAACTTGTAGACCTGCATCTTTCATAGCTGGGAGCTTATCTTCCTCAGGAGGAAGATTCCAGAAACCTCCACATTCTACCTGTCTGAGTGCAGGGAAGGATGCTGTTCTTCACATGTGCATGGGCATGCATGCATGCTGGCATGAATAACACAAAAAGAAGCCACATAATAACCCTAGTTTCATGTTCTCATGAAGACCCATCCTGTCAGCTGACTCGACACCCAACGTAAACTTGACGTCATGCTGATCGAAAGTTTTAGGACGATACTTAATTTTGTTTTATTTTTTTTATTCTTCCACTGTGCACACATACACATGTGTGCTTGTGTGTGAGAGCATGTGTGTGCTTGTGTCTGTGAGCGGGTGTGCTTGTGTGAGTGTATTTGCGTGCTCATATGTGTGGGCATGTTTGTATGAACTTGTGCGTGTGCCTATGTGTGCAAGCACGTGCTTGTGAGTTCACATGCATGTGTGTGTGCACACAGAAACTTAAGAATGATATTAGGAATCGTCTTCGATAGCTCTCTCACCTTATTCACGAGGCATGCTCTCACAGTCAAACTGATAAGTTGGTTACAAGCCAGCTCCCCTTCTTAGGTTTGAATTACTGACAGGTAGGTCACCACATCTGCCTGGTATTTATGTGGGTTCTGGAGATATGAACTCTGCTTCTCACAGGGCAAGAGCTTTAGCCACTGAGCAATCTCCCCACCCCAGATCAGGCTTTTTCAATGTTAAGACCTATCCTAAGAGTGGCTTCTTCTGGTCAGCATCATCTGGGATCAGTAGTAGTAGTAGTAGTAGTAGTAGTAGTAGTAGTAGTAGTAGTAGTAGTAATGATGATAATGATAATAATAACAATAACATGCCCCATAGTACACATGGGAAACTTGGAATTTTTGCTATGGAATAAGATTTTGTATTGCTATCTGTAATAATAGATGGGGAATTTTAATGCTCCTGGAGGCTAAACCCCATTGTACCAATTGGCCTTGAGTGATAGAGTCAATTACAGGAGACACCAGATTGTCTTATTTTTCTTTTAATAAATGGGACAAAATAGGATGGAACAGAAAATCCCCAGCTGCATTCACCGTGTAGCAAAGCGCACTATTTCATAAACAGGGTGTTTTAGCTGTCTGTGGGGCAGGGACTGGGTCCTTCTTCAATTAAAAACAATTTCTTATGGTGGATGGTCACCGGAACTTGAAAAGCACCATTTTAGATTGACATTAGCTGAGACGGAGTGCTGACGGACACTCAGGGGAAACTGGAAAACCTCCCTCTGCTCTGAGAGAAGCCCAACGGGGCTATTTTTAAAGGCGGTCGGTCGGGTGGCAGCAGGGCTGCTGGGTGATCCCTGCACTCTCAAATGCCTCTCTATTTATAGAAGCATTTACAGGGCCTCCAAGAAACGGAGTCTACCGTTCCTGTCTCCTGTAGGCAGTGTCATGGTTTCAGATTATTAAATTGCATTTCTTAAAAATATCTCTTGAGCTCAGACTCTTCATTCTCCAGCCAGCTCTTGCCAACCCTTAGATAGGAGGGTTTAGGGGAGAATCCTGCCTCAGGAGGAAACGGAGAGTCTCAGCCTGTGCTCTATCAAAACTCTGAAAAGCCCCGGGGGAAACTTAGCAATACTTTCTGTAAGAAGGGCTGGGGTGGGCTTCATAA
Source organism: Rattus rattus (assembly GCF_011064425.1). NCBI lineage: Eukaryota > Metazoa > Chordata > Mammalia > Rodentia > Muridae > Rattus > Rattus rattus. Next base: position 107,257,514 of record NC_046161.1, read on the forward strand.
GCATCCAACAGCCTGTAATGCTTCATGGTTTCCGCAGACAACAGACTGATTCAGGACCTGGGATGTCTGATCATATGCTAGCAACACTCAAACCCCTAACAGGAAAGTTTGGACTCCCCCACCTCCCCCCCACCCCCCCCCCCCACCCCTTCTTCCTCTTCCCTCCCCTATCCCCTCATTCCTTCCTTCTTATTTCCTCCCCTCTCTCTTCCTCCCCTTCTCTTTTCTTCTCTTCCCCCTCCTCTGTTCTTCCCTGCACTCCCCTTCCCTCCCCTCCTCCTTTCCTGGCTAAGTAACCCACGTCCTGAAGGTTGCTGGTTTTGGGAGCCATTTTGCTTGTGAGGCTGCTCTAGGGACCTGAGATAAGAGGATCCAGTGAGCCAAAGGAGAAAGAGCATCCTATGGGGCTGCATCCCGGAGACTACAGGACTCAACAGGGGACAATTGGGGACCTGCAGAGCGAAGCCCACCATAAACACAAAGCAGCTTTCCTACCCTGAGGCCCAGAGCTGAAGGGATGGTTTTGTTCAGAGCATACTGGAAGAGAGAAACTACATTCACTTTCTAAAAGCAACTCAGGTTCTCAAGAGGCTATCAGCCTGAAGGCTGAAGGGGGACAGCATGTCAAATCTTTCTTGGGTAGCATCGTGAATTAAACTCTCATACAACATTCCTTCTCTGATCACTATGAAGTCCATGATGATTTACTTATTAACAAAAGTAAGAGGGACAGTCCTTTGCTGCCAGACACCACATATATGTATACTGGTTTCTTTCTGCAACCAGCTTAATGTGGCAAATCCCGAGCCAGGTCTCAGAAGGCTGCCAGCACAGGTACATTTTGAGTAGCTGTGATGACAGGAAGGTACGACAAGAGAGGTTGGAAAGGCGAGGTGACAAGTTCACCCACCTGTGCAGCATCTGCAGCAGACTGTTCACCAGTTCTTCCAAAATTCATGTACTAGCACCCTAGACGCCATCAAACATCTACATCCTCCAGGCAAAGGGAGTATGGCATCGAGAACGCAAGAGCAGAGGGGTTCTACAGATGACAGCCATGGCCCAGAAATACCTCAAAAGGGTGGGGAAGAGATGCATAGATTCCCCCTGATTCCCCCAAAAGTGGCCCCAACAGAAGTGGGTCAGGATGAGAACTCCAGCTCTTCGCACAGTTCATCCACTTGGAAACAAGAAGAGCTTTTTGCAAGTTAGAATTTTTTTCTAGAAGACTTTATCTTTTACTGTAATATAATGAAGGAAGTTTAGACTGGCAGAAAGAAAAGAATGAATTAAATAGACTCTCCTCCCCACAGATAGACAGGTCAAAGAAATGTTATAAAGAAAGTGAAGGTTGTCTAGCCAAAGGACTCATGGGAAGTAGAGGTTGACTCTGGAATAGAGATGAACATTGAGCAAAGTTCAGAATCTGGGTGAGCCAAGGCTCAGAACAAGAGACCTGGTTGCACAGAGTTGAGTGGTACTGCTAATGTGTGAGCAGACCTTAACCATAAGGGTGTGTGAGGTTCACACCCTGGCATCAGTCATCAGTACAAATGACACAAGAGAAAGAAGTTGCACAGAACTGGGACAGGGGAATTGCTTTAAAATATAATTCTTTGTGACTTATTAGAGGTAATAATTTCTGTAACCCATATCTTATCTGTATGAATTTGTATGTGCAAGCACGGGTGCACTTGGATTGAATATACAGTCATTTGTTCATACATTCATGTTAGGGGACCAGGGGTCAACCTTCAGTGTCTACCTCTGTTACTGTCCACCTTGTTTTGTTTATTATTTTGCAACCATAAAGTTTTTCATTTCACTGGTTCTACCCAATTGGCAAGACTGGTTGACCAGTAAGCCCCAGGTGGCAAGAGGCATGCACATGAAGAATACTGGTCAACATGTGGTCCCGCCTTTTCAACTCAGCCAAGGTTCTTATTGGTTGGTTGGGAGGACAGGATGTGTCTCAGGAGGTGAAGATTTCCCCTCCAAAGTGACTTTGCAGTCATGTGTAATTACCCTTAGGTGGTGGGAGAAGGGGACCTGTTCCAAAGGTTCTCCTTCCTGGGTGAACCCAAGGAGACTCAAGAGGCAAGGTTTACGGCCATTACTTATCTCTGTTCACTCAGCCAGAGAAAGAGCAGACATGACAGCAGAGCTGCCAGGCTTCAGTCTGCTTCTACAGTTGTAAGTTGTGAGTCCAAGTGAGGAGTTGATGTTGGTTAACCAGAGCAGCTTCCTAAGAATCCATTTGCCCAACTCAGTGTGAACGAAGACCTCTGAGTGACCTGTGCTTTAGTTCTGAAACCTTGATTCACCCTTCCTTCCTTCCTTCCTTCCTTCCATCCATCCTTCCTTCCTTCCTTCCTTCCTCCCTTCCTTCCTTCCTTCCTTCCTTCCATCCATCCTTCCTTCCTTCCTTCTTTCCTTCTTTCCTTCCTTCCTTCATTCTTTCTCCCCACCTGTTTACCTTTCTCTCCCATCTCTTTGCTCCCTTTCCCCTCCTCTATCTTCTTTCTTTTTCTGTCATTTCATAAGATGTCTTCATTGACTTCTCTTCTTCAAGTTATTGAAGTCTCTTCACTGACTTCAAAGCATGCTAAATCTCCATTATTAATAAAAAGTCACCTTTTTTGAGAATTTCTGAGTATTGTATTTGTGTCAATTTCATCCTCCCTCTTCAGTCCTTTCTGTGTTTCTGTATGTTTCTCAGACTCACGACCTCTTTCTTCAATATTGTCACACACACAGACACACAGACACAGAGAGACACACATAGACATGTACACACAGTACACCAACACATAGACACATAGACATACACACAGAGACACACAAACATACAGATGCACATGAGCACACACACACACACACAAAGACACATGGACATATACAGACACATACAGACACATACAGACATGCACACACACATCACACATCACACAAACATGCACACACACACACATCACACAGACACACAGACATACACACACAGAGATACACAAATATATACAGACATACACACACAAAGACATATGGACATACACAGACATATATGGACACACATACACAGAGACACACAAAGATTTGCACACACACAGCATACAGACACACAGACACACACAGAGAGAGATGTACAAACATACACAGACATACACACACAGGGACACACACACAGAGACACAAAGACATACACATACAAAGACACACATACAGACACACAGACACACATACAAAGAGACACACAGAGACACAGACAGGCACACACATACATACACACATATACACACACGCACATACACACACACACCTTCTTAGAGTTAATTTAGTGTTTCATATACAGGTATGTGTTTAGGACTGACTGCTTGATAACCTTTGATAACCTTGATAACCTTGATAACTAGATAACCTTTAGGGGCCTCGTTTCTAGAGAAGGCTGATTCTCCCTCTCTCCAAGCTGAGTCACCTGAAGAGCCAAGCTACTAAGAGTGGCAAGTATAGATAAACAGATCCGCTGCATTCTTTGCAGGAAGATCATGGGCAACTCTGCCTACTGGGCTAAGATTTCCTGTAAGATCTTCATTCTATTCTGTCAGTGCCCTTTGTGTTTTGTGCTGTTTCGACTCTATGGTGGGCAAATATGTCACTCCACAGAAAAGGCAAGTGAGGATGTCATACGCTAGATCAGGGTGCTGACTCCCTGCTCTGTGGTTGTCTTTGCAAGTGAGGGAGTCAAAGAAAGAGCGAGTGACTGCCACTGGGAGGGATCAAGGACAACAGCATGCACGTGGGGAGAAGTGGACAGGCCTGTGCTCAGAGATTGAGTGGTGTCCCCGTGGACATTGGATCACGAGCCTTTCCCAAGATGCCTGTTTAAAGCACAGGATAAGAGTCCTCGCCTCTGGTGGGCACATGAGAGAAATCCAGCCCAGCCGTGACTCTGTCTGAGCTGACACCTTCAGCTGAATCAAAAGCGGTCACATTGCCTGACTCCTCTCTTCATCTCTCCAGATCTGAAACAACCTTTACCATCTGTAGGAGTCTGTGAGGTTTCCTCACAAATCCTCGCTGTGGCATCTAAGATTCTTGACCCTTGTTTCTTTGCTTTCCCCCCAGCTCTATAGCTAAGCTGCAACTCATTAATTACCTCTAATCATTCAGAATTAACACCTAATCCCACCTTCCCCACCTCCCCTCTTTCAGTCCTGGGCTGATGCATTTTCTCTGGAGACCCCTATGTGGCATCTCTAAGGTCCTGAAAGGGATGGTGCCACCGAACCCTGTGGCCCACTTCTCTGCCTCTGTTCTCATCGGAACCTTCTTAATGACAGTGGTAATCGGATTCTTTGTCCCATCTCTAGAGCCTGTCACGAGTTTCTGTGTGTGTTAAGATACTTGAAATGTTTAGTACATAAGTTCTGAATTAGGAGGTCTGACCATGTCTTAAGTTGACTTTTTAAATATTATTTATTTTTATTCTTGAGTGTTTCATATGTGTATGCAATGGAACATGGCCATGTCTACTCCACTTCATTTTTCCCTCCCAACTCCTCCAACATACCCACCCCCTTATGTCTCCTTCCATTCCATTTCTGTTTTTTTAATTTTTTATGTGTGTGTGTGTGTGTGTGTTTGTGTGTGTGTGTGTGTGTGTGTCCTGCATGTGTAAGCAGCACAGAAGTCAGTAGAGAGGTTTGGATCTCCTAGAGGTGAAATTATATGCAGTTGTGAGCTACACAACATGGATGCTAAGTTGTTGGTCCCCTGAAAGAGCATGAGGTGCTCTTAATTGCTCAGCCATCTCGCCAGTGTCCCCCACTTTTCTGATAACCCACTAAGCCCAATTCATGCAGCTCTGATCTCTATGGGGGTAAGGCTATCTACTGGAAGGTGAGAAAAGTCTACCAGTGGTACAGAGGAAAAAGAATTTCTATTCTCCCTACCCTAGCATCTTTCAATGGGCAGCAACCTTAGTGAACGAAGGCTTGGAGAACAACTCCCCCATCTGAATTTTGGCTGGATTGAGCTTGTGGAGGTAACCACAGCTTGAGTGAATTTGTGGTGTGATAACCATTGGGTTTCACAGCTCTCCTCCACAGCTGGCTCCTACTGGATGATGTTCTAGGTTAAAGTCATGCCTTTTTTTATTGCAGGCTGAATTTTATTCCATACATTCTATCCTCAAATGTCAGCTCAAGGTATCTAGTACCACTCTGGAGTTGTGTGCCCAGGACCCTGGCATCACAGTATAAATTGTACAAAAAGATACAAGATTTTGGAATGAATTAATAACCATAAATATTTGGTAATTGCTGGCACCCAATTGCTAAACAATGTAGAAAACTTGTTTGCATGTCAGTAATGGTGGCCTGGGATAGAATATGAGGGAAGTAACAGGAGAGAACTGTTGGTAGCTTTTATTCATCAAGCGAAAATGTTGGTCACCGAAGAGTACTAAAACAGAGGGTCTGTGTGTGAAATGCAGAATTTTGACATAAAGTAGTGAGTGTGGTCGATGACTGCTGGCAGAGAGACAGCTAAATTGGATGTTTCTCTGAGACATCAAAGGTCCTTTGGTGATCTGGACAGGGAGAAGATGCATCACTGGCTGGGCTGAGCTTTTGAGGGTGTCCTGAAATACCCAGATCCAAGCGCTCTCTCCACGTGCATTTGAGTGTCCATTGTTTAAGCAGCAGGAGGCAATGAACTAAGAGGCAAGCCCCAGACCCAAGCTGCCTTGATTTGAACTCCGCCATCTCCATCTCGGAGGCGCACGGTCTAGGGTATTTGAATTTAAATGCTATCGTCATGCTCGATGTCTGAAGAAATAGTCTGACTTTAGAAAATGTCAGCCCCGCTTCTGGTTATCAAATGTGCTAGATGAGGCATTGTGACAGAGAGGGAAAGCGGGAGTTGAGCTCCATCCCCTGCCTATCTTCACTGTGGAATCTATTCTGAGCCCTTTGCAGACAAAGGGCCCAGCTCTTCCGTTAAATGTTTCCCAGGATTCTTGAAGATTGACTCTTGTCGAGATTTGACCAGCAGAAGTTTCAGATAAGAGGTTAAAGGTGGGAAGCCATGTCCCTCTATCTGTGTAGCATTAAAAGGAACAGAAGCCAGGCAACAGAAAGTTTTTTTAAAAAATGCAGTAACTGGGGAGATGGCTCAGTGGGTAAGAGGACTTGCTGTACCAGGTGAGGACTGGAATCTGAATCCCTACCAACCCCTGTGAGAAGCGAGGTGTGCAGAAGGTACAGACAGCCAGACTGCAACACTTTAGTGGCTCCCAGATGAGCTCTAGGCTCAGTGAGAGATCCTGCTTCAAAGGAATAAGGTGGAGAGTGATAGGGACACACACACCACAGGCACACATTGTCTTACTTAAGGTTTCTATTGCTGTGATGAAACAACGTGACCAGAAGCCCCTTGTGCGTGAGCGTATTTATTTTACTCATGCTTCCCATATCTCAGCCCACCCCTGAAGCTGATGCAGAGGCGACAAGGGGTCCTGCTTCCTGGCTTGCTCCTCATGGCTTGCTCAGCTTGCTTTCTTATAGAACCCAGGACCATCCATCAGCCCTGGGGTGGCCCCACCCACAATGGATTGGGACCTCCCACATCGCTTTCTCAACTGAGAGTCCCTCTCCTCGGATGGCTCTACCTTGTATCAAACTGACATAAAAATTAGCCAGCACACACACACACACACACACACACACACACACACACACACACACACACACAAAGATCTTGTCAGAAGAATGAGACCGGTTCTGAAGAGGTATTCAGTCAGGGATTTCGGTCACACAGCCTGGGAAGGACAGGAAAGAAGACGTTAGCAACCGAAGGCTAAGGAGCTAAAGAGACTTAACCGGGAGCTTGGGGAAAGCTAGGACCTAGAGATGAGATGAAGAGTTTGTTGGACAATGTGGGTGGTCAGAAGTCAGGGGAAGGGCCTTCCGTCTAAGCCGCCTCAGGCCACGTTCTTATTGCAATAGACAATACAGCCCCACCAAGAGGGAAGCTGATGAGAAACTGGAGGAGCTGACTGAGAGTGTAGTTAGGTGAGGGCCTTTGTCAGCAGGCCAGGAGGAGGCAGGCCCCTCCTGCACTATCTGTTCTCTGCAAATAGCTTCTCCTCATGATCATAGGTCCCCTAAGGCTATCCTTGTTCTGAGGCTGGCTGCTGGCTGCTGCCTTCTGCTTGGAATGGGACCAACACAGACAATAGGAGAGTAGGAGTCATGGTCCTGAGCATGGATACCACTCAATCCTGACCCCATTGGGCTTGCAGATATAAATGCCATAAGTCAGATCTCTACAAAGTTGGGCTTTCCTCCCTGGCCACGGCGTACATCCTACTACCTTGTCTGGTTATTCCTAAGGACAATTTGAGTTAGCATCCCAATGTACAGGAACCGGCGTTCTCTCTGGATTCTTGCCGTTGGGTTCATATCACCATGCTAGCACCGAGGGTGTGAACATTCCAACACAGCCCTTCTGACCATTGGCCCAATAGGAAGTAAGGGAATTTTTTTTTTAATTTTTTACTATACATATTCCAAAACATCTTCTAAAACATCACTTTCTATGGAGATGTGAGTCTCTCCTCCTGGTTGATGTATGTCCTGAAGCTAATAGATATCCCATCTACTTAGTAATGAGATAAATCTTTCCATTTGATTTTGATAACAGAATCTCAAGCCTTCAGTGTTTTTCAACAGACCTTTCCCAGGCGGGAGGATTTCTTTGAGCCCTCAGATTAACTGTGTCATTGCTCTTCTCACTCTCTTTCCTCGTCCTTTCTCTGTTGCATTTGCCTGTAACCATGTGGTTTGTCTCCTGAAATGGTTGCTAGCCATTGGCAGCCCCTCATATCAGCCCCCAAAGCTTGAATGGCCAGTATTCATTGTCTTATGTTGAATGCATGTATATGCATGGATTATATATATATATAAGTGTGTTCTCGTACACAGGAGTGTGTGTGTGTGTGTGTGTGTGTGTGTGTGAAAGAGATAGAGATAGAGAGACAGAGACACATAGACAGAGACAGAGACACACAGACAGACAAACAGAGACACACAGACAGACAGAGATAGATACAGAAACACCAAAAGCAAGTGCACATGCATGTAAGGTCTGGGCCAACTTTGGTGTCATGCCTTAGGCACCATCCACCCTATTTGTCACCACAAGATCTCTCACATTTACGTGGAACCTGCTGTTTGGGTGAGACTGGCTGGACAGTGGTCCACGATTTCACTGTCTTTCCCTGGTGCTAATATTACATGTGCATGCCCATTTGTCTTTAAAGATTTCTTTCTTTACTGACTTTATGTGTATATGTGCATGCCTTTATGAGTTTCTGTGTAACACATACACGAAAGGACCAGTGGAGGCCAGAAGGGGGCATTGGAGGGTCTGGAGTAGAGGCGGTTGTACACTGCAACATGGCTGCTCGGAACTAAACGTGCATCCTCTGGCAGGGCAGTAAACACATCTAGAAAACCCCATTTCCAGCCTTGGTTTTGTTGTTTCTAATGTGGGTTCTAGAAGTTGAACCCAGATCCTCACGCTTGTGTGGCGAGCACTTTATTTTAATTGAGCCATCTCCCCAGCACCCAAAGCTCATTGGTTTTGAGGTTCTTTTCAAATCATTCATGGTAGATAAAATGGCTTCACAGTCGCAAGGAGAGGAGGTATGTCCCAGTTTTGTGCAGATTTAGTGCTTTGTCACAGAAGCATTTGCAGTGGCCTTTTGATGTGGCACTTGTTCCATTCTTTACATGAAAGCTAATCGGTTCAGTAGAGAATGTTTAATAGATTCTCTGATTAGCTGAGAGCTGAGAGCTGAGATCCTTGTGTACTAGTGACTTTTCTCACTCTAGGATCCTTGTGTACTAGTGACTTTTCTCACTCTAGGATCCTTGTGTACTAATGACTTTTCTCACTCTAGGATCCTTGTGTACTAGTGACTTTTCTCACTCTAGGATCCTTGTGTACTAGTGACTTTTCTCACTCTAGGATCCTTGTGTACTAGTGACTTTTCTCACTCTAGGATCCTTGTGTACTAGTGACTTTTCTCACTGCTGTTTTGTTTGCTGTGGAAACAGCAGGTACATTTGCCAACCAGTGCAGTGAGGAAATTCAGTGGCCATGGCTGTGATCAGCCAGAGTTTGTTGGAGAAACCCAAGGAGTCTTAAGTTAGGTGCTTTTGCAACCTTGATACCCAGGTGACAGCAATCGATTTTGTGAAATGACTATCAAGGATGGCCGGGCTGCCTTGGTTTGTTATTTTATAGAGATTTTGGGGCTTCCTCCTCCTATTTCCTGTATAACATTTTACACTGTGAAAAGCCACGGTGTTTGTAATGAAATATGTCTGGATCCATATTAAAATTTGCAGAAGACAATACTGATTAAAATGGAAGACCCATCTTTCTCCTTTTTTCTCTTGCTTTTGTTAGTTCTTTGAGAATTTCATACAGTGTGTCTGTTCTTGTTACTTTCCTCCCCCAATCCCTTCTTCCTTTTGACTTTAAGGTCACCAGTCCATCTGGGTTGCTCATATACCTGGATAAGTAGATGTCAGTGAAACAGGGTCACCGCATCAGGAGAGACACCCTTAAAGAAAATCGATTCTTGCTCTCAGCAACTGTCAATAGCCAGGAGCTCTCCAGGCAGAAGTGGAAATTCAGGCCCATCTTCCTTGTCTCTATGCTGGGATTTTGTCTGGCATGAGCTTGCACAGGCCCAGCACATGCTACTATAGCTACCGTGCGTTCATATGTGTACCTGGTGTGACTGGAAAACAGTGAGTTTCCTGTGGTCATCCATTGCCTCTTAAGGAGTGTTCTGATTCCACTTCCAAATGATCTGTGGGTTTTTGGAGGAGGGAGTGAGATAGATGTCTTATTTGCTTCCTGGCCAGTGGTGAGTCTATCAGTCACCATCTTCTGACGGGAAGAAGCTTCTCTGGTGAGCTTTAGAGATGCACTGATGTACAGATAGGACAGTAAAAGAGCCCAGCTGGCTCTGTGTGCCACGGTGGCAGGTAGGAGAGTCCCTGGTGGGGGAAACTCATCTTCATCCTCATCCAGAAGATGTTACCTTAATGTTTTTGTTCCGTTCTTCACATGGAAGCTAATCAGTTGAGTAAAGAGAGTTTAATGCATTCTCTGATAAGGTGAGGAAATTTTCTAAAACCCGTGTACATTAGTGACTCTTCTCATTGCTGTAACCAAATAACCAACAAGAATCAAAGGAAGGGAAAATGGTTTATTTTGGTTCCCAGTTTTAGGGGATTGGAACCCATTGTGGAGGACAAGGAATAGCATGGCTTCCATTTAAGTAACAGGTGAAGACAGTAAAGGATAGAGTGTCAGAGTCACCGGGAGAGAAGCCATCAGTCCAGACATGAGAATGGAATTTGGTTGCAAATAAAATCAGGGTGAAACAAACAAAAGAGTAGCAGCAGCGGCTGATGCTTCAGGATGAGGTTGAGCCACTGGTTTAATCTTGTTTCATTCTTCCACTGGGTTAGCTCTTCCTGGGTTATTGTCACAAATGGCTGTTCAGTGTGGATCACTGTTAAAAACAAGGAGATTTAAAAAGCTTGGGTTTTGCCTGTGAAACCGTAAAATACCACAGTGGACCAAGATTTCGTTTTCTCTTAGAGTCGCTTTGAGTGACTTAGAGATTTATTTCTTTTGAGAAACTGAGGCCTTGATGTTACAGATGTGGAGCCTTTGGTCCTGTTAGCTCCTCAGAGGACCTGGTGCCACTAGGAGGGTGGGTCTTGCACTGCCTGTTCCTGGGTGAACTTTGGGTTTCTACCTTAAAGCACACAGGCTGTATCCAACTGTCAGCAGCCAGTGAGCGCTGTGTGCCTTGGGACCAGTAGCAAAATGTCAAGCAGGGTTTGTTTCTGTGCTTATCTGACTTTAAGTGAATGGGCTCAGACTCTCCTGCCTTTCTCTTTCAAAGGATCTTCTTAAGAAGTGCTACTCTGCCAAAGCGACATATCTGTTCCAGCAGGATAAATTCTACGACGTCAGCTACGACACGGGAGACAAGTCCATCCAGTGTAGCAGGAGACCTGATGCCTTCAAGTTCTGGATGACCTGGAAGGCTGTGGGCACATCAGGACTTGAGGAGAGAGTTAATCGTGCCTTTGCTCTATCTAGGTAGGTGCATGTGCACGCACACATGTGCGCGCATGTGTGTGTGTGTGTGCACACGCGTGCAAGTGCATGCACTCACACATGAGTGAGTGAGAATGTGCATCTATATGTGTACATGTGTGTGTATTCATGTGTGTGTGTGTATGGGAAAGTGTACATATGTGTATGCACATGTGTATATGTGCACGTGTGTGTCTACATGTATGTGCATGTGTGTACATGTGTATATGTGTATATGTATATGTGTATATGTGCATGTGTGCTTGTGCTTGTCCGTGTGTGTGTGTGTGTGTGTGTGTGTGTGTGTGTGTGTGTTAGAAGGACCACATAATAATTAGCATTGGTAGATTCCACACATACTCTTCTGAGTTCTTTCTTGCACACAATAAGCATTTCCTTCAGGCCTACTATGCCCTAGAAGTATGACAGAGAAGTCCTACTGTCCTCCCCTCGAGCCACTGAGGGACACAGGTGAGAAAGCAGAATGAAGGACGTATAATACAAATCTTGAAAGCCCGACTGGTGGCCTACTCACAACCATAGCCTTCAGGAGGCTGAGGCAGCAGGATTTCAGGGAGGTCAAGACCAGCTGTGACTGGATGGAAAGATCCTGCCTCAAAAATTAATTAATTAATTTAATTAATTAATTAAATCATACACTTTAAAATCCATCCTTCCAAATCCAGATTTTTTTTTCCTCAAATCAAAACTTCCTCCTCCTCCATTACATCAGACAGTGGAGCCTGATGACCCTGAGCACACAGAGACCCATCATTCCCATCCCTGCCTGCTTTGTGAGTCTGTTACAAGCATAGAAGGAGGGCAAACCAATTCCACTTTAATTTTGTTTTATTCAAGACATGGTTTCACTCTGTAGCCCTGGCTGTCCTGGAATTCACTACATAGACCAGGTTGGCCTCGAACTTACAGATCCAGCTGCCTCTGCCTCCTGAGTGCTGGGATCAAAGGGGTGAATCACAATCGATGGCAGAACAAACCAACTGGAAACACAGTGTAGCTCGGAAAAGTGTGTGGACTCCCTTTACCTCGGCTGTACTCCAGCAAAGTCACAGTAATGGAAGTTTTTTTGAAAGATTTTATTTCTCTTCATTTTACGTGGATGAGTGTTTGCCCAAATGTGTGTATGTGCACCTTGTGTATGCAGTGGCCACAGAGGTCACAGTCCAACCTCAAGGGACAGCAAGTGCCCTCTACCAGGGCAGGTAAGGAGTTGGCTTTGCCATTATAAGAAGTCAGGAGTCAGTAATTCAAGTGGTTTTTCTTTGGGAAGTGTTCTAGGGAGGTGGCTCAGGAGGTAAGAGCATTAGCTGTTCTTCTAAAAGACCCAGCTCCATTCCCAGCACCCACATGACAGCTCACAAGGTCAGCAACTCCAATTTCAGGGGATCTGACCCCTTCTTCTAGCCTTTGAAGGAACCAGGCACACATGTGATAAACAGCCAAGCACACAAAAGAGCACAAAGGAATCGGCTTAGTGCCTGTGAATACTGCCTGATATTACAGTGGTGTGTTCAATGCAATGCACAGCTCTTAGCACGAAGAGAACAAGAAAGGGTTTATTTTGTGCCAAACATAAGGGACCATCGTTTCGGAACACAGATTACGTTTGCCTCCTGAAACTTATTCTACTGCAGAAGTAGACATGAGACCTTATTAGGTCCAGAACGAGTGCAGTCGGAAAGAAAGCCAGAAGTCAAGACATTTACCAAATACCTCGGTGGGTATGGTAGGTGGGCAAATTGTAGAGAAGCAGGGAAAACCTCTTTCTAGGTTTTACAGGCTGCCTGATGAGAGTCTAGCTTTTGGATTGGTAAAAGGTAGCGAGCGGTCTGCTGACTTTTAAATTTTAAAGATTTCCCCTAATAGTCGCAGTGGCAGATGATTGGGTCAGAGGCAGGCGATTATCGACGTCAGCATAGCTGCGAACGATGTGGAAACTTGGGAATCTGGGTGACAGAGGACAGAGATGCAGGACTCTGTGTCCATTTCAGGAACGGAGGCTCTTTGTGTTTTACGTGGCCATTTATATGTAGTTTAACTGGCTACTGAAAATAGCTCTTCAAGCGGAATTTAAGCCAATTGTCTTTTGAACTCCTTTATCTGAATTTCTTCTTCCACACTTCCCTGCCTTCTGGTCTTATGTGCTGGCGAGGATGTTCCTCCTCAGAGGTTATCACACGCCTGCAGCTCTCTACAGCCCTGTAGCTACATCTCTGGAGGATTCGTGTCTCACAGAGGAAGTGCAGAGTAGCTGGACCCCAACCCACAATGAATGGGTTATTAAGATTAGAGATAGCCCAAGAGGGCTGGACACATAGCTCGGCGGTTAAGCTCTTCTTGTGCAAGCATGAGGACTCAAGTTTGGGTCCCCCAAACCTAAGCAAAGCTAAATGTGGTAGTTGATGCATATCTGTGATCCCAGAGCTCCACAGGGGAGACGGGAGTGTCCCCCCAGTGCACGGCCCAGTGCACAGCCCTGGCACAGGGCGTGGAGAACAACAAAGATTCAGTGCTTCAAACAATGTGGAAGGCATAGAGCAACACGTGAGGCAGTCCTATGACCTAAACACACAAGTAAACACACTGTAGAACATGTACACACACATGCACATGCATACACACACACACGGAGGCCTCCACGCCACCCTAATAGTACAAGGGCCCATATCAGTGGCACACTGTGTGATACAAAGCAAACTTATGGAACCCCAGAAGGAGCTCAGAACAGGGCAATGGATACTTCTCCATCTTTATGGAAATAAATGTCTTGACTTCTGACTTTCTTTCTGCCTGTACTTGTTCCAGACCTAATAAGGTCCCGTGTATCTCGAGTGCTGGCGGCCTGGTACCTCCCCACAGTGCCAGTGGGATGGTTGGCTATTCCAGAACTTGCGTCAATTCCTCATTGGTGCAAAATGCTTGCTGCTATGCAATACAGTAGATCAGCACCTTGATGCTCATCTCCCAAGTCTTTTACCTGGGTTTGTGATTTCTCCTCCCCCACCCGCTCCTAGATCCCAGTTCCCAAAGCCAAATGGCCTGGAGACACGGCTCGGTGGTTAAGAGTGCTTACTGCTTTTGTAGAAGACCCCGTTCAGTTCCCAGCACCCACATGGCAGCTCCCAACCATCTGTAATTCCTGTACCAGGGGCTCTAATGTGCTCTTCTGACCTCCTGTGAGTTCCTGTATACACACGGTATCCATACATACGCTCGAGCACACAGACACATTTACACATACAAGTAAGGGAATCAGTGTCTTAAAAAAACTCTGTTGAGCCTTGAGAGGAACGTGCCTTAACTAGAGATGGGGTCAAGGTGCCCCTGCTAGAGGTACAGAGACAATGACCCAGAAATGAGGACAGGAGACTGTTTATAATAAATATTCATACCTGCCCACTAAATTAAAGTAAAAGTCAGGAAGCTCTACCCCTGTCTCTTATTTTCTTGTACTATTTAAATGTGGCAGGGGCGCCGCGTTGTTTTGCCAAAGCCTCTAAGTGATTCAGTGACAGGTGTCTTGAAATAAGGCAAGATATAAATATTTGATGATGGTATTTATTCCGAAGTTAATATTCATCTCAGGGTGGAATGGAGTTTATAGTCTATGGATACTTTCTAATTCTTTCAGACGCAGTATCACAGGAGGATAAATGTTAACATTTCAATTCAATTCAACAAATCCTTATTGTTTGTAAACGTTTGTCAAGTTGCATTGAGTGGAATTAACATTTCAGTGAATAGCGCTGCAGGCTCTGTGACCTATATTTAAATATTTGAGAAAGGCACCCTTCTGCTTTCCTGCTGTTATTCACAGTGGGTATCCGCACCCCTCGTCTCTGCACACTTTTGATGGACAACAATATATTCCTGGGGCCAGCAACAGTCACATTATCCTTCTGTGCCCACTGCCAAGGAAAGGGACAGAGTCCTTTTAAAAGACCTCTCGCTGAAGGACTGTGGAGTGACCTGCTTGGAGAGTGTTTCTCCAGGATTAAGAATCTTAGAATCCTGGTCTAGCTTCTCTCTGAACTTACTGATTGGCTTATAGCCCCATTTTTTAAAAAAGGTTGAATATTGCCTCAATTCTGGTGTCTGTTCTCTTGGTGTGAACCAGGAAGTTAAAGGCAGGTCATTGGCTCTCAGGAGAAAAATCGCAATTAACACTCTCTGCCTTGTTTACTAGGGCTGTAAAGAGACACCATGACCAAAGCAGCTTATAAAAGAAAGCATTCAATTGAGGACTCGCTTACCAATTCATGGGGTTAGTCCATGATCATCATGGATGGGAACATGGCAGCAGGCAGGCAGGTGGACAGGCAGACAGGCAGACAGGCAGACAGGCAGACAGGCAGACAGGCAGGAAGGCAGGAAGGCAGGAAGGCAGGAAGGCAGGTAGGCAGATAGGAATGGTCTGGAACAGTAACTGAGAGCTCACATCTGATCAAAATGATGGAAACATATAGCTTTTGAAACCTCAAAGCTCACCCCAAACAACACACTTTCTACAAAACCACACCCCCTGATCCTTCCCAAACAGTCCCACCAAGCAGAAAACAGACATTCAAATACATGAGCCTATGGGGGGGCATTCTCACTCAAACCACCCAGCCTGTTAAGGGGTGCAGATACCATACGGTAGTAACTGCAAGCTACCGTGGGTTGGGCTGGCAGAATCCCTTATACTTAGCAGTGGGTTCTCATCAAATGCCACAAACTGGTCCCAGAATGACAAGAGTCAGATTATCTGCTTCAATCACAGCACTACTGTTGTGATATTGTTTGTCCCTAAGCCCATGGGAATTCAGTCCAGAGTTTACCAGGGGTCACCCAGTGTTCAGAAAGCTCTGCTTCTTCTCATTTCTATGCAGAGCCATCTAGTTGCTTTCCCTCCAAGAGGAATCACCTTCCCCCAGTGGATTACTGCTGCACCCAGTGAGGTGGGCCTGTTGAGAGGACCGAAGAACACACATACATCGATGACATCCTGGTGCAGCTAAGATATCATTCCTCAGACCCTCGGTCAGGTGTCTTAGATACTGAAGACCTGTGCGGCATCCCTCCTCTGCATTCTGGCCAGCCAGAATCACCCTAAGTCCATAGAACCACTCTTCCACACTCCTGCATCTAAGCAGAGCCTCATTCTGAAATCTATATGTTTACCTTAAGAAGGAAGGATCAGATTGGTATAGGCCAGTGTCCAAATAATTCTCTCTCCTCCCCTGGCCAAGCAAGAGAAGGTATATTTTAATGCAACATTTGTATTTATTCTTTGATGATTTTGTACACATATGCAACATATTTGCTTATATTCACACACACACATACACACACACACACACACACACACACACACACACACACTCTCCAACTCCTCTTGGATCTCTGCCTCATCCCCTTCCCAACTCCATGTCCTCCTGTTTTTTTGTTTGTTTGTTTTTTTCTATTAACCCCTCTCAGCCCAATCTGTGCAGTGCACACAGACACAGGTACAGAGTTATTCGCTGGAGCATGGTCTACTAGCCAGGGGCCATAAAGAAAACTGACTCCTCCCCTCTGTAGGTCCCCAGTTAGGAGTGGGGGCTCCTGATACCTTCCCTCATCCAGACTGAATTTTCGGCTAGATTTACTTTGTGCAGGGCACCGCAGCTGCCACGAGTTTGTGAGTTTGAGGGTCATGCGTGCTTAGGAGACAGTTTCATCCTGGTCCTTCTGACCACTGAGAGAGCAGACATGTTTGAGACGTGAAGGACTTGGATCCCATGGGCTGTCAGGATCTAACTAGAAGAGGAGGGGCCACTGTGGGGGTTCTACTGCTCTCCCTGCCGTCCTCCCATTCCAACCGGGAGCACAGCATCTCTCCCAAGAAGCAGCCATGATTTAAAATCCTTTCTCTTTGGGTTGTAGAATAGTCAGTATCCCTATGAGCCCAAAGCAAGGTGCCTGGAGTGGGCATTATTGAAAGCCTGGGTGGGAGGGTGGGTGGGGATTAACCTCACCTCTTCTAAGGCTAGGAAATGGTTAAGTAAGAAAAACGATGGCTATAGAAGCATGAGAAGCCAAGTTTGGATCCCCAGTACCACATCAAAAGTCAACGTAAGGCTGGAGAGGTAGACCTGTGTTAAGAGCACTTGTTGATCTGGGAAAGAACAAGAGAGCTCTTTTTCTAGCACCATTGTGAGACAGTTCACAGCTGCCTGCAACTCCAGGGGATCTGGTGCCCTCTTCTGGCCTTTATGGACACACACACACACACACACACACACACACACACACACACACGCACACACACCATGAACAGACATGTATATAGACACATACAACTTTTAAAAAGAGAAGAGAAAGGAAAAGAAAAGAAAAAAGAGAAGAGAGGAAGGGAGAGGGAGGGGAGGAGAGATGAGACGAGACGAGACTCAGGTACACTAGCTGTTCCTGGAATCACAGGACTGAGCACTCTGGGTCAGGAGGATCCCTGTGATTGCCGCTGGCTGGGTAGTCTAGGTGAATCAGTGACTCCAGGGTTAGCGAGAGATCCTATCTCAAAAAATGAGGTGAAGTACAACTGAAGAAAACACAACGTTGCCTTCTTACCTCCACATGCACACACATGCACCCACACGCATGAACACGCCCACCCACATACATGTATACACACCACAGGAGGGAGAGGGGGAAGAGAGTGAGCATGAGGCCTGGATGACTATATTGCTGACAGCTGCCTAGAAAGGCCTGCCCTGCTTTCATACCCAGGGCTAACTGCTACTGAGAGCTACCCAGGGCTACCTATGGCTGAGAGCTCCTCCTAGGCCTTTGTTGTGGCAACAGAGTTAAATGGATGGTCACTAGGGGCAGTTTTTACAGCAGGCTAGAAGAGCATTTGTGCAAGTCTCACCAACAACAAGCAGAAGACACTTCCATTCTGCTACTTTATTGGGTCTCCAGCGAGCCATTCATTAATCCCCCTGACACACGATCTGCAGTCTCTCTGGTAGACAGAATCCACTGCATAGACCTGCATGAAAGCTGAGGGAATGACCATTTCCTGACTGGAGGAAGCCAGTAGTGCTATCCAGTGCTTTGGGGTTCTTGTAACAGGGAAGGGAAGAATCCAGCAGGACCAACATTTTCAGATTTATTTTCTCTAAACTAATCATTTAAAGGGGTGGAGACATGGCTCAGTGGCTGAGAACACTTGTTCTTTCAGAGGACCTGAGTTCTAGTCCCACCACTCACTTTAGGTGGCTCACAGGAGCACCAAGGGTACCAAAATCCTTTTCTGGCTTCTATAGGAACCCACATGCATGTGACATGCATGCAGTCAGACACACACACATATAGGCACACAAGAAAGCATGCACACACATACACATGGATGTATGTACACACATATACATGGAAGCATGTACACACACATATTCATAGACGTGTATATACACACATACATGGAAGCATGCACACATACATACACATGGAAGCATGCAACACACATATACATGGAGGCATGCACACACACACAAACACAAACACACAAAAGCATGTGCACACACACATGGAGGCATGCACACACACACACACAAACACACAAAAGCATGTGCACACATACACACACATGAAAACATGCACACATACACATGGAAGCATGCACACACAAATACATGGAGGCATGCGCACACACACATACACATAGAAGCATGCACACACACATATACATGGAGGCATGCACACACACACAAGCACAATCACACAAAAGCATGTGCACACACACATACACATAGAAGCATGCACACACACATATACATGGAGGCATGCACACACACAAGCACAAACACACAAAAGCATGTGCAAACACACACGGAGGCATGCACACACACACACACACAAAACACACAAAAGCATGTGCACACATACACACACATGAAAACATGCACACATACACATGGAAGCATGCACACATACATACACATGGAAGCATGCACACACAAATACATGGAGATCATGCACACACACAAACACACAAAAGCATGTGCACACATATACACATGAAAACATGCACACATACACATTAAAAACACACAAAAACATGCATATACACAAACACATGAAGTATGCACACACACATAAAAATACAAACACACGAAAGTATGCACACATACCCACAGACAAAACCATGCTCATACACACACATACACACATGAAAGCATGTACACACATAAAAGCATGCAGACATACACACAAAAACATGAAAGCATGCACACACACAGACACAAAAGCATGCACACACACAAACACACATGAAAACAAACACACACAAACTCCCCTCCACACAAATAAATAAAAAAGGAATTTTAAACCTCAATCATTTGGAAGGCAAACACAGTGGAACAGAATTAAGCGTGTGGCTGCTATGCAGCACACGAGCCCGAGATTCATTCTATTAGAGGCAAAGCACAGAGAACAGATGGAGAAAGCCCCAGAGCTCCGGGAGCCTCCATGAATCCGTCAGAAGAAATTCTGAGAAGACAGCCAGAGATAAACTCAGCCTGGAGTGTCACAGGGAAACTCTTAAGTGACTGTTGAACTGAGAGTGAGGTTGGGATGGCTCTTTCCGGGAAGAAAGTAACAGCTTGCCAGCAGAACAAACAAAGTGCTAGCATGTAATATTTATTTACTTTTACATCATGCGTCTGGGTGTTTTGCCTACATGTATGTATGTGTAGCATATCTATACCTGATAGCTACAGAGGCCAGAGGGAGGTGTTGGATCTCCTGGAACTGGATTTATGGATGGCTCTGAACCCTCAGAGGCCAGAAGAGAGTGACAGATTCCCTGGAGCTGCGGTTACAGGCAGCTGTGAGGTATCGTGTGGGTCCTGGGAACTGAACCTGAGTTCTCTGAAGAGCAGCCAGTGTTCTAAGTTTCTGAGCCACCGCTCCAGCCGAGAGTCAAACATTGAAATGTAACAACTTGGAGAGGAAAGTCCCCAGCATTGAGGAAGGATGCCTGCATAAAATGAGCCACGCAGTTTGAATTCGATGCTGGCTAAAAACACCTCAACATCAAGCGAGGCAGCCTTTCTCCAGTAAGCTTTGAGAAGGCTTTGTTGGTGTTCATACCTCTTCTCCTCTGTCTTCTATGCCAAACTGACTGGGAGGCACAAGAATGTAGAGATTAGGGTTACTTTTGAAGTCAGTTTACTTGTACAGCTCTGATAGAAAGGAATCTATCTGCCCCAAACTGAGTGTATATTTTTAATTCAGGTTCTTCCATACAATAGAATGCTTTCTAAAAAGCATACTTATTTTAAGTTGCTTCCATACATTTAAAACTATAAATAATAACCCATCTGCATAAATGCAGACAGAAGTGACTCAGAAATTGTTTGGACTCCCTCTGACACCCCATTTCATGTATAAAGAAGATCTAGGTTCCTAACAGAAGTGATTCTAAACTATTATCTCTGAGCCACGCTCTGTGAGACAGTTGGATGTAGAAGGTGTTGATAGTTGATCTGTTGGAAGAAAATACCATCACCATGGTCTGAGTTACTTGGGAAATATGCACCTCTCTACTCTTCCCCAGGAAAGTCCAGAGCGTATAAGGATGTGGAAGGCTCTGGGAAGACCTGAAACTAAAGATTAGTCAGAAACACTGAGAACTGCTTGCCCAAGACCTACTCACTCTTTGTCCTTGCCAGGAGGAACTTGATGTTATTGAGGGAGCAATGTTCTGACTGACAACATTACCTTGCCAACATTTAGTGCAGAATTGGGTCTATGACTCAGTCAATAAGATGCAGAGAGATTTCCATAAGGCCTTCGGGAAGAGTCTTGCTACACAGAGAGAGGTGGATACTTAAAGAGAGCATGCTCTTCCTATCCCTTCTGGGGATGTCGATATGTAGAGACGGGATGCTGCCACAATGGCTGCCCTGTGAGCATAAGGAGACTCTTTCCTCACACACTGAGGACAGCCTACATGATAGACAGTGCCTCGTTTCCAGTTAACAGGATGATGCCATCCGATCACCTCTGTGAGAGAAAGGACAGCGTAAGTCAATGCTGGCGGGGTGCTCCTTAGCGTGAAGTACCACATCAATTTGTCATGCCCAGCAGTGCTCAGAGCAGCTTGACAGTGGAACTCTTTCTCATGGAAGCAGCATTAGTGGGGTACACCGGGGTTCCTATTTGAGAGCACTGCTGTTTGGCACGTAGTTGTGATAGCAGCTTAGTCTCCAGGCTTCGCTAGACCATGACACCTTACAGACTCTGACAGGCAGTGCGAGGCGATCGTTGTCCCCAACGTAAGACCTGTTCTACATGACTAGCAAAGCCAGGTGTTTTCTTTTAGGTTTTATTATGCGTATATATCAATTATATGCAACAATAGATTTTACTATAAAACTTTCATACGGACATTTTGGTCACATTCACTCCTGATAACCCTCTCTTGTCTCCTTCCCACTTTTACGCATTTTCTTTCTCTTCCCAATTGCTCCCCTGTCTGTTTTAACTGCCTTTTGTTTCTTTGGTGAACAAATGAGCTTAATTAGGGGGGTTATTCACAGGAGTCTATATGCTCCTATGCACGCATATGGCTACACCACTGAAGAAAATGGTCAACCTTTCCCCCAGCAACCATTCGCTCCCTATGAATACCCAGGGAAGAGGGGACTTCATCAGGGGCTCACCCCTCATGATGGAATGCCCATAGGTAGCATGGCATGCAGGTGATCACAACTGCTATGGGCTCATTGGTGCAATGGCCAAGTCATGCATACAAGGCACTCCGAAACACTCCAGCCCTCAGAGTCTTTCCTTCCCTCTGCTGTGATGTTCTCTGAACCTTGGTGAGGTGATTTAGAAGTGCCAAGAACATATGAGTATTTGAAGACTCAGCCCCAGACAGGGCAGCTACGCAAACAGAATATAACTGAAGTGATTTGGCTTGGTTTGGAAAGGCAGCCTCAGCCCCTCAGCCTGTATGACAAGAGTATTTTAAATAGAAAACACACGTAGCAAGAGGACATGGCAAACACTAATAATATCAAGGCAAAGGTTTTTCTGGGCTGTATCCACATCTCCATTACATGCACGAGGAATCTGAGGCAGGCTCGGGGACCCTACATGACTTGACTACAGTCACAAGGTTGACCAGAAGCCCGTTAGCAATTTCTAACCTGGAATAACGTGTTTCCTGGTAGGCAGAGTACGGGTCAGGGTCTTAGAACATCGGGGACTGGTGTAACAAACACAGTTAAATGTTCTGGCCCACACATTTCTGTCTTGGAGATTGAGATAAAAATGACTTTCAAATCTTCCCTTGTCTAGGTAGAGGTGGCGTCTGTCCTCTGCTGTGCTGACATTATTCTTTAAAGTTCCCTTTCAGAAGCTAGGCATGAAGCTACATTTATGAAATTCTGCACAAAGTCAGAAAATGGGCAGAGTGACTTCCAAATCTATGGCGTCCTCTCTCCCTCTTTTAAGTGTACTGTATTGAACAGTGTGCGATGCATCCCTTGGCATTAACTCCATGCTTGTATCTCCAGGTTAGACCATGTAGATAGAGCTGTTTTTGTCTTACTTTTAAAAGATTTTAGTTATTCATTTATTTTAACATGTCTGTGGGTGTGTGAGCACCCGTATTGGGGGCGTCCACATTCCAGTGAGTGCGCATGGGGATCAGGAGAGCATGTTGGGTGCCTGTCTCTATCACCCTCTTTGAGGCTGAATTTTCTCTGAACACTGAGCTGTCAGTGTCTCAACTAGCGAGCCACACAATCCTCCCATCTCTGGATTTGTTGGAGATGAGGCGAAAGGTGTGTGCAGGATCTCACCTGTCTTCTTACCTGGGTGCTGAGATCTGAATTCAGGTCTTCAGGATTCCTCAGCAAACGCTCCTAACTGTTGAGCCATCTCTCCAGCCCTTCCTTGGCCTTTATTTCTTGCAAAACAATGATGGAAAATGGAATCAAATTATCTATGTTTCCTCAGTGCTTTGCTCCTGGGCTTTGAGGATGTATCATTTACAGCAGAGGGTTTGACAGACAGACTCCGCTCCATACACCTGGGTCACTCAGAACACGTTAGTCCTTCAACCTCTGACCTCTGTGTTGTGAAGTTGTTTCTGGGAATTGTTTAGAGAAGATACACAAAGGACTGTAGTTTTAACACATGTGTACACACGCACACATGTGCACACACATGTATATATTCAAATACAATATGTATCTTCCTCTGTGTGTTCGTATGATTGACTTTTCCTAAGGGAATCACAACATAGTTGTTACAGTCAGAAAGGATGGCCGTAGGCAGTTTCTACCCTTCTGTGTGTTAGCTGCCCCTGGTACCTCTGGTCTTGTATCCAACACCATGTGGGTGAAAATACAGTTCAATATCCGTGTCGTTGTTAGCATTTCTTGATTGCCACTGACCTCAAGCACCTTTTATGACATTCATTAAGGATGTGAGTCACCCTTTGCTGAGTACTAAAGGTTCCAAGATTTAACAGCTACTTTATAGAATGTCCCTAAAACAATATTCAGGGATGTGAATGTGCAGGCATGAACGTCAATCACTTTGTAGCTCTGCGCACACACAATGCAATTATTTAAAATAAAATATTTCATATGACTAGTTAACACTGCGAGAACTTTTGCAAGATTTTGTTTATCTAAAAGTAATATCTATGTGTAAGGACCAATACTTCAGTAAAAAGCTATATAAATAAAATTGGCAGGAGAAAAATGACAAATTTTATAAACTCATACTCTGGGTCCACATTTTAGAATGGTTTACAGCAAGTGATGCAATGTTCTAGCAAGTAATAAACTGATTAAAACAAAGACGCAAATATGATTTCTGGGGGTTTCTATAGCAAGTACTGTAGTGATTAAAACAGAAACAAAAATATGAATTCTAGGGTTTTCTTACTTTTGTGATAATTCCAGACTAGGGAAAAGGCGGGGGCTGCATTAGTCTGGTCTTTGAAGTAATCAAATGAGACTCGAGTGGAAATGTTTTGTTGGGGGGAATTTCCCAAGAAGTAATTGAATATATGGAATGTGCTGTTGTGCTTATGTTGCCATGGCTACAAGGTGAGAGCATATGCTTTGAAGCCAATGCTTGCTGGGGAGTGTGCTCTTTCCTTCTTTCTTTCCCTCCCTCTTCCCCACCTTCTTTTTTTGTCATAGAGTAGAATATAATAATTCTCCAACAAACACTGTTCTTTCCAAAGTTTTGCACATTTCCTTACATACATACTTTGGACCCCTAGATTTGAAATGCTGAGTCAAACATCATGAGCTTTTTAAGGTTCATTATGGAGTTAGTTGTTTTCAAGGTCAAATATTCCAAGGCTTTTATTCCTATGGAGAATTTCATACATGAGTGTGATATTTACATTATTTTTGACCCCTCCAACTCCTCCTGTGTCTCCCTCTCAAACATGATTTCCCTCTCCATACACATACATACATATGTAAATACACATACATGTACACACATGCATACACACATGTACACGAATGCATACACATGTGCATACATGTACACATGTACACACACGTGCACACATGTATACACACATGCACATACACACACACATGCACACACTCACATATACACCCTTCCAAGTCCGTTTATCATTGGTTGTATGTACATTTACCTAGTACTGACTACTTGGGCTTGAATAACCCATCAGGAGGTTTTCCCTCTCTGAGTAGTCATTGATTGCTGGTGGCTCTTTACCTAAGAGTGGACCTTATAAAAGGTCCCTGTTTACATGGAGATCAAAGCCAAGTCACAGGAGAGTCAGGCAGTGTCATTCATTCTGTTCAGTGTTGCCCTCCTGCTCCAACCATATCTCATGCACTGTGCATCTGAGATGTTTGCTTATGAGGAAATGATGCTTCTTATCTCCATTAGGCCATCATAGATACCCTAGTTGCATCCACACCCCCTCACTTGTGTCACATCATCAAACACTGTTCCTTTTCCCTCTGATCTAGCCATAGATAACATCAGTTTATGCTCTTCGAGCTAAAACATAAAACCCAAGCAAAAGTGACACACCAAAAATGTTCCCTGTAATCTAGCAACGTTATCCCAATAACTGTGCTGAGACCCCCATCAGGAAGGTAGACATGAATGGGGCTGGAAGTGGTTCGGTGGTTAGGATCACTTGCAGACAACCCAGGTTCAGTACCCAGTACCTGTATGGCTGCTCACAGCCATTCATAAATCCAGTTCTAGGAGATCTGATATCCTCTTCCAAACACCACAGCAACAACATGCATGCAGCATACAAAAATGCGTTCAGACAAAGCCCTCATACACATAAATAAATGCAATAAATATAAAAGTTGTCTAGAACGCACTCTGACTTTTCATGCCAGAGTTCAAAGTCATGTTAGAATGAGAGATTGACCTCATCCCCTTCACAAGACATGACCTCTAGAGAGGCCCAGCATGCGGTTGTACAGACGGCCCCAAGGGCATCTGTCCACATGTGTAGCTCTGCCTGGGCTTCCTGGAAACCATGCTTTGGGGTATGAAAGTGAAGTCCACAGTATTCAGGGATGGCAAATTACCAATATCATTGTTTTTAAAACGCTATTTTAATTTTAGGTACCTGGTCGACGAAATCAAGAAAAGAGAAGGCTTCAAGCTGCTGATGGAAGTAAGTGGCCAAGGGATTGGCACCTCTTTTTGTCTTCAACAGTGATGGAGGCAGTTGTGTTGTGGTGTTGATTTCTGTGTTGCAGGCTAAGAAACAAGTCATTGGCTTAATTCATACAGCCCATTATGTTAATTTACTGTATTGGTGAACATTTTTCCCCTTGGTTGGATTCACAGAAAATGCTCTAGCCTTTAAGTGTTGGAAATTAAAATGCTCAATAATAATTAGCAGAGATAATACTGAATAAATTATGACCTCTTTCCTGATACAGAAATGGCATAGTGATTGTGTCATGAACTGGGCCTTTGTGTGGGAGACTGACTAAGGGTTTTTAGACCATGCGTACATGTCCTTGTTCTGAAATAAAGAGTGTGTGTGAACTTTGGAGCACTGGGAAATAGGATGTCTCATTGTAGATATTAGATCTGTGTATAAGAAGTCCGGTGATTCTGAAAATGAATGTTTTTGTTAAAATATCAAATAATATAACCTCTTTCCTCTCTCTGTCTCTGTCTCTGTGTGTGTGTATATGTGGGTGTGTATTTATGTGTATGTATGTGTGTGTATGTGTATATGTGTGTGTATGTGGATGTGTATGTGTATATGTGTGTGTATGTGTATGTGTATGTATGTGTGTATGTGTATATGTGTGTATATGTGTATATATGTGTATGTATATTGTATATATGTGTATGTATATGTGTATATATGTGTATGTATGTGTGTATATGTATATATGTATGTGTATGTGTGTAAGTGTATATGATTCATATATATGAGTGTATATGCATGCACTTGGAAGGCCAGAGCAAGACATCAGGTGTCTTTTTCTATGTCACCCCACCTTATTGCAATGGTGTCTCTCACTGGGCCAGTAGCTTGTCTTTTCAACCAGACTGACTATTCTCGAAGCTCTCAAGTCTGCATGGTTATGTCACCAAATGTTGAGGTTATAAGCATGCTCAGCCATGACTGGCCTTTTACCTGGGTGTTGGGGACTCCAACTCATGTCCTCATGCTTTTGAGCAATTACCTTTACCCATCCATGCACCTCCCCAGCCCAGGAGCCCTGTTTCATTCGGGTGTAATTTTTTCATAAATTGCATGTTTGTGTGTGTGTGTGTGTGTGTGTGTGTGTGTGTGTGTGTGTGTGTGTGTATCTTCTAACCTTATACAACCTTGGGGTTGAACTATCCAGTGATCTGGGCCCTCCCACAGCAACAAAACAGTGCCCAAAGACATGCCGCCATGTAATAGGCATGTATACATGAATGCAGTTACCTGTGAAGGCCAGAAGGTGGTGTCAGATCCCATGGAGCTGCAGTTACAGGCTGTTGTGTGCCTGTTGTGTGTGATGGAGCTGGAATCAGGCCCTCTGCAGTGTGCGTGTGCGTGTGTGTGTGCGTGTGCGTGTGTGTGTGTGTGTGTGTGTGTTTGCTCTTAAAGCACTGAGCCATCTCTCCAGCCCCTCATCTCATTCTGACTTTTAAGAACTGTGAAGGGCAAGCTTATCTTAGATCTTGTTAAACCTCACTGCAGTCTTTAACCTAATGTAAAAACCACTTATAGATTCCACTGCAGGAACTCGTGCTGCATGTAAGAAGTCTAGATAATCCATGCTAATCATTTATTCAGCAAGATGCATGAACTCTAGTGTATGCCAGCAATTCTAGCCTCCAGAGAGGTCCCTGCTCTGTGTTCATATTCCAATGAGAAGTGAAAGGGGCATGTGGGAAACACCAAGTCATTAGAAACCTTCAGAAAAGAAACATGTTCATCACACACACACACACACACACACACACACACACACACACACACACACACATATATATATATTGACCATATACCTAGGTGTTGGACTACCCGCAGTGACTGGGCCCTCCTACATCATCATCATTAGAACACACCACACACATATATACAGACCAACTGAGCAGAGGTGGGCCTTCAACTGAGGTTCCTTCCTCCAGGATGACTGTAGTTTATGTCAAGTGGACAAGTAGGAACTAAACCCCTCATTCACATAACACACTGGTCTCTAGTCCCTCCCACTTCTCCTGAAAACGTCATTTCTTCCATTATAGATGAAGGGACACATCCTGTCTTCCTTAGCCGTCCCTGTATTGGCGGATCTCTTGGCTAGCTTCATTATTGTATGAGCATCTAAACTCGGGTTAGAGGAGACTCAGCAGACTGAGCTTGCTCTTTATTTCCCCCAATTTGAGCTGCTCTATTTCCACAGTGTTCAGGAAGAACTGCCTCTTGAGCTTTTGTTTGTTTGTTTGTCTTTTTGTTGTTGTTGTTTTTGTGACGATGAGAGTAAAAGTGAGAGTGGAAAAGGATGTCATGTTCAAATGGCATTATCAACTTCTCCCTAAAGACCCTGGAAAGGGAGGGGAACTCTAACACCATCTTTGGGGACATACATTTGTATTGGGACAAGGAAAGGTTGTTAGGTAGACTTTGGCCCTGGGTATTTTTTATTTTTAAGATTTACTTATTTTTATTTTTTAATTCTCCCCCCCTCTCTCCATGTGTCCATGTGTGGGTATGTGCCCCTGAATACAAAGACCAGGAGAGGGTGTTAGATCCCACAGTGGTGCTCATGTTATAGGTATTTATGAGCTTCCTGAAGTGGATCCCGGAAATTGAACTCAGATCCTCTACAAGAGCAGTACATGCTCTGTTAACAGCTGACCCATCTCTCCAGACCCATGAGAATTGTTTTCTCTGGAGAAGCCAGCTGGCTCCTATAGTACGAGAGGCTTCCTATATAATAAATAACCCTTTCAGAATTTCTACAACAGGGTTTTGTCTTCATTACTCATTCTGAGAATTGAGACCAAGTCCACACACACACCCCGTGTGCCCCATCAGGCTTCAGCCTAACCCTACTGGATGGACTTTTATCTTGGATTCACATTTGCCTCCCTTGATTTTTTTTTTTGTTTTTTTTGTTTGTTTGTTTGTTTTGTTTCAAGAAATAATGTAAACTTAGACCTTCGACTTCACATCTAAGTGCTAAGTTAATTTTTAAAATCGAAGAGAGTAAGAGAGGGAGAGGGGGGGGAAGAGTGAAACGGGAGAGAAATGGAGGGAGAGGGAGTGGGAAGTGGAAGGGCAGGGGTATGGGGAGGGAGGGGGAGAGAGCACTACATTAGAAGTTGTAAATGAGTATAGGGAAACAGAGTATCTAGCACTTGAATGCCTTTTCCTGAAAAGAGCTAAAGTAATGTCTCTCTTCTTGAAGATGATTGAAAGTTATCATTTCAAATGAATCCTGAATTATTCATGCTCCCCTGAAAACCATAACTCTGTCTTTTTCCTGTGTTGGATCTAAGATCTGATAGTTATTTTCCTAGAGGTATATACTCCTTCCTACACTCCTGTTCGCATTTTTCATTTCAATATCTCGGGTGAGCCTGAATTATTCACCTTTTTGTTTTTTTGTCTTTCTGAATTCTGCATTAGGAAGTGTTATTGGGATGCATAGACTTTAGAGGCATGAAGGACATCTTGTCGACCTCCTGTGCATGGCAGGAAGCCTGTGTGACAAGTTCTGCTTCAACAACTTCCTGCTATGGAGAGCCTACTGGTTCTTCCTCTTGCAGCTAGATCTGGATGCCCATGTTTGAGCTGTGACTGCCCACATTCTAGCTGCCTTATTCTACTTATTTGCCTTACTTGAGATCACTTATCTCACACAGTTTGATATGATCATAGTTACCTCATTAATTGCTAAAATCTAACATATCTCATTCAAATTTCTTAGACTTCTACTGTATTTTACAGTTACCACTCCATCTTGAATCCTCACCATGGTTTCTTTGACTTATTTTTTTTTTCTTCTCTGCTTTGGTGCAAGGTCCTCTTTGTCTAATACCATTTGGATATTCGTCTCTACTCTTTTGTCCTTGGTCCTTTATTCTGTCAGCAGCCTCCCAAATAGCTCTCTCATGAGGTTTGGTGTGTGTCTGCCTTTAACTTTGATGTTTGGTTAGCTTGTAGTTTCCCCCTAGAACTCTGACTTGCCATTCCTAAGCTGAAGTGTAGCCATTTTTCTTACCAAAAGTTCACATTCTTCTTTGGGTTTTTTGAGCTGTGCAAAACTCTTGGGGCCTTTCCCCATCTCCTCTCCCTTCTGCTTATGTACTTAGTTTCCTCCTCTCTGTCTTGGTTGAGAGTCAACCGCATCTCAAGTGAGCAGCGTCATCCCCTTCCTTCCTAACCCTCTCTGGCTAATCTCTCTACACGACAGCTTGAATGGCTTTCCACAATCTAAGTTACAGCTATGCTGTCTCTCTACTGAGACTGCACGTTGCCTTGGGAATCGAGCAGGAACCCCCCACCCCAAGCACAGCAAATGGACAAGCCCACTGCAAACCAGACTAATTTCTATTTCTAGCTCAACTCCTCTCCATTTAAACTCTGCCCCCACCCACTCATTCCTTCTATTTTTCAGTCCTCAGAAGACACTGCTGTCCACCAATGCATGATCCACATCTTACATTATGAGAAATCTCTCTTTTGATAACGCCCACAGCAGACGAGCCATCACACCTCCCCTTCCTTGGGAGTCTCTGAGTTTCTGGGCACAGGCATATGACATAAGTAATTTTCTCTTTCTAATTTCTACCCCCATTTCCACAACATAGAAACTCTGCATCTGATGCCAAGCAATATGGCTGGCCTTCTTTGGATGCTCTATCCATCTTAGGGTTTCCGTTCAAATAAGGTATCCAGAAATCTTCCTAGTGATTTGTCTCAGCTAGTGCAGGCTTTAATGAGGCTGTACATCCACTTGAAAAGGACATCTCCTTCTACCAGGTTGGCCCGGAGGAATAGTCATTAACCTGGCAGAGTGCCTGCTGTGTGGCAGATATGCTACCCACTGCTGGAAATAAATTCTCCTTTTGCTCATCCAGCTGAGCCTATGCACAGACTGTTGTCTCCACATTATAGGGTAGGGTGTAGAGACCCAGAAATGTGGCATTTCTACAAGCCACAACCTGATGAGGGGATAGAGAAGTGGCTCAGTTAATAACATGCCTACTGTGCAAAGGACCTGAGTTTGATGTTTAGTACCCATGTCAAAAGCTATGTCAATGCCATAGTGTGAAAGTGCAGTGGCAACCTTGGGGGAATTGAGGCAGATGGATCCCTGGGGCTAACTGGCCAGACAGCCTGACCACATGACAAATTCCAGATGAGTGAGACACCCTGTCTCAAATAAGAAGTGGAAGGTACCTGGGAGAGGATGCCTGAAGTTCACTTCTGGTCTCTCTCTCTCTACACACACACACACACACACGCATGCACACACCATGAATGCATGTGTGTGCACACACACACATACATGCATGCATGTACATGTGCACACAAGGACACCCACATGCAGCACATGCACATACATACACATGCACATACACATGCACACACACACACACACACACACACACATATATATATATATATATGTACACAAGTACACCCGCATGCAACACATGCACATACATGCAGACACATGCACACACAAAGGTGCATGCATGCACATGTACACTTGCACACATATATATACACATACACACATACACACATACATGCATGTACATGTACATGCAAACACACCACATGCTACACATGCACACACATGAACACACAGACACACATAAACACACATGCATGCACTTGTACACATACGTACATTCACACACACACGTATGCACACATAACCTAGTGAGCTTAGAATTCCAATTTTATTCTAAAACTTGAGCTTTATCTGTGGTTCTATTTTTAAAGAGTTTTCAATGCTACAGCCTTGGTTTTAAAACCTAGGAATAGGAAGTCTTGTGAAATCTGCCTTGTCAGCTTGTCCTTCGTTCTATATTTACATAATTGATTATTTTAATCTGTGTTCTAGCGTCTGCACTCATACTTAATAAAGTACACCATGTCGCCTTCTTTTTGCTACTGTTATTCTGATCAGAAGGTCGTGTAAAAACAGATAGAACTTTACTCTGCAGCAATTTAACAATAACCACCCGTGACTGCTAATTTACACGTCAGTGACTCTCCCTAGTATTAATAACAAAGCACTCGTTTGTTTTTCTCCTTAAAAACCAGAGTATAATATAATAGAAGGCTGTCATTAACAGCCCTTAGAGGAGGGTGACAACGTACTTCCCCCCCAGTTCTTCACTACGTGGCCAATTTCCTTGCCGAGCCTTCAGAATGTTACGGTTTGTTGAGAATCTACACTGAGTGTGCTCCCGTGGTGCTCAGGGGTCATGCTCTATATATTAAAGAAATTAAACGTGAGTGGCATCTGCATGACTCTGCTCTAAAAGCAGCCATCGGTGCTTTGACACTCCTGCAGAAGCTACAGAGGGGACAGTAGGAGAACACTCAAATATGCTCTTTGTGAACATTCAATGACGGTTTCCAACTCGCTTATTTTGGAAATGACTGAAGTGAATTTATGCCACCCAATGGAGGATCAGACATCCTCTAGTGATGTGTCAAAAGGGCTTTATGCTTTGTCAATTGTTACTTCAGGGAGCCGTGCCACTCAAAGGAGAATGTGTGAGCAAAGGGGCACAGGGAAAATGGTGCTCTCAACGATCGCGGCAGCTGAAAGAAAGTTGCACAAGGAAGCCGACCTGAGCAGCCTGGGCCTGACTTGAGACTGAGATGGTCTGCCACACAGACTGTGAACATGTGACATGGTTATAATAGTCTCCAGCAAATAACAATGAATAAAAGTTGATGGCATAGCAGGATCCAGTCAGAAGAAGAAAAAAAAAAAACAAAACAAAACAAAACAAAAAAAAACAAAAAAAAAAAAAAAAAAAAAACCCAAGAAACTAAGTGGCCCAGCAACTTGAAGTGAGAGATATATAAAATATAAACAGATGAGAAGGTAGATATATAGATGATGGATAGATATATGAATACAGCAGTGCACACACACACATCTATATGCACATGCACACATATATATTTGTGCACATGGGTATATGTATATGTGTATGTGTATATGTACACACACACACACACACACACACACACACACACACACACACACACAGTGATGAACAGAGACCAAGGGGTATGAGGGATGATCTCTTAGGAATTAAACAGTTCCCCAGAACTATCCAGGCATAGATCCACTGTCCCTTCTAGAACTGAGGTGGAGCACAGGAGGAAGAGGCACTCCCTGACAGCTCAGAGACAGATCCCCTTGGAAAGAGTGCGAATGTGGCTGAGAGGAAGACAGAGTTCACTGAGATGTCGCCTTGGCATGACTCACTAGAAATCTTTATCATGCTTCCTGGGGGAAGCCATCTTCCTGGAGGGGCCATATCTTGGAAGTAGCTGCAGGCTACTCACAGAGGGTGCCTGTCAAGTCATTGGAGCAAAGTGCCAGGCTGGTGACAACTCCCACCCTCTGACGCTGCCTGCCTGGGCAGTATGCCAGGAAGAACTGCCATTTTGCTGAGACGTCCTTAAAGCAATAAATACTTGTTTGTGGACAGCCAGGGCAGTTGAAAACAGCTCATATTTTGCAAGGGATTCATGAAATGTACGTGGTGCCCCGGGAAGAGGCACCTCCTCTGGTAGCATTTCTCCAGCAGACGCTGATGACAAGACGTAAGATGGAATCAAGCAGTAACAAGGAAATATTTATAGGACCCAGCACCTTCACTGTAGAGCGCCAAGAAAGAGTGGGCTTGGAGCTGAAGGCTAACACATTTATAACAGATGCCAGTGGTGTTGGGGAAGGGTGCCTTTGACTTAGGGATGGGTTCCTAGAAGCAAAGACGGAAAGCAAACTATGATTTTTCCTTCCGTTCTCAAATTAGTGCTTTTTAAAAATATTATTCTTTTTTTTAAATGATCAAAGAACTTAGAAGCGCAACACAGTTTATACGAAAGAACTAAATCTATTATAAATCAGATGTCCAAATGTAAATTTTGTAGATTCGCATTATAAAACATTGTCTTGTGATAAAAGTGTGTGGAAATTGAGCTGAACTGCATGGCCCTCCCTTTGTGAAAACTACTCTATAGTTTAAAGATTTGTAACTCTTTCTCTGTGTCAATTCCAATGAGAATGTTGGAAATTTCCAAGATGAAAGGAAGCGTGGATCAAGAAGTTATCGGGGAAGCTGGAAACCTCCCTAGGCTCTCAGTGATGTCTTAGAATCCACTGACAGCAGAACCCCATGCGGTCCCAGTCTTGATCTTAGCATATGAGACGCTGGCTGTTTATTCTTTCTGAAGTTCCGCAGGCTTCATAGTGGGCGTGCAGACAACCCTGGAACTAGTAAGAGCTGTGAGCGCTGGTTACTGGCTAAAAACTACATTTGTAGTGAAAAGGTATCAAAGACGTCTCAATAACTGTTAGTGTGAGGGTCCGGTGAAGAAGGTAGATGTCATCCGTAGTGGTTTCTGAGAACAAGGAATCATAGCTCGCTTGAGTATCTATACCACAAGGTACTCAGCGCTGGCTTAGTACATGTCTTGTCATGGTCTTTGACACGGCCTGTCTTACATCGTGCTTCAGTGAAGACAGACTTGTCATATGATGGTGTGACAATGGTATGTTGCTCTCTCTCTCTCTCTTTCTCTCTCTCTCTCTCTCTCTGTGTGTGTGTGTGTGTGTGTGTGTGTGTGTGTGTGTGATCTGAGCCTACCCTTTGTGTAGAGGAAAAGGAACTGTCTAGATCCAAACTCAAGCAGTGTATTGTCAGAATTCATGTAGAACTACCCTGCAGGAGTTTGGCTGTATTATAAGTTACACACACTTGATGACTCTTAAGAGATTAGCACAGAGTTTAAAAGACTCTGTTTAATTATATTCTATAATGAATCTTACGGTAGTAAAGCAGCATTGTTTTTGTTTTTTTCTTTTTATCCTCAGCCTGAATATACCAATGTGTGCTTTTGGTACATTCCACCGAGTCTCCGAGAGATGGCGGAAGGACCAGAGTTCTGGAGAAAGCTCAGTTTGGTGAGTGATGAGGGGGTTGTATTGTTTTCCTCTGGATGAGATGGATTCAATGCTCCTGTCTATGGTCTGCAGATAGCTCCATGTGTGACCGCCCCTCGAAGGCACAGAGAAGTGCCTCTATTCCTGGCATTTCTCTCAGTAGAAACTGATGACATGCCAACAGTTGTAAACCATGTTTATGTCTAGCCCATTAACTTGACAGATCAATACACACACACGTGCAAACACACCTGTGCTGTGTGCAAGATAATTTTAGACTTTCTTAGAAGTTCTGCCCTGCGGTGAGCTTCAGAGAATGGGAGCTGGTTGCAGGGTTCACAGTCACAGCTGTGGGATAAGTGGGTGAAGCTCTCAATTCTGTGATTCTGTGAGAACGTCGCCATCTTAGCATTCTGTTGCCTTTCTTGAAAACATGCGAAAACCTAAATCTGATATTGTTATTGTAGAGAGGGTGTCTCTGTTTCTTGTATTCTTATAGGAAAAAACTCAATTGAGATAGATAGATAGATAGATAGATAGATAGATAGATAGATAGATAGATAGAATATGAATGAATTTGAGCAGAATAGTTGCTAAGCAAACATTCCAAAAAGAGATTAGAGTGGGCTACCCCAGGGCAGGCTGGGGGAGCCCAGTGGATTCTGTATTCTGTATTCTAAAAACATTTTAATGAATGTTTTATGACACCTGTGGTATGTTCATGGGATGAGGGGACCCTTTTGTTCTCAGTGTGGCTTGAATGAAAATGGTCCCCGTGGTTCGTTAAGGAATGGCACTATTAGAAGATATGGCCTTGTTGGAGGAAGTGTGTCACTAGGAGTGGACTTTGAGGTTTTCAGAAACCCAAGCGGAGCCCAGTGGCTTATTCTCTCTCCCTGCTGCCTGCTGATTGAACTCTCAGCTGCTTCTCCAGCCCCATGTCTGTCTCCACACTGCCATGCTTCCTACCATGACGATAATGGACTGAACCTCAGAGCCAGTAAGACAGCCCCACTTAAATGCTTTCCTTTGTAACAATTGCTGGGGTTGCAGTGTCTCCTCCCAGCAACAGGAACCAACTCTTTAGCATTGGGCTGGATCGATCTCTCCCGTAGAGTATTTCTTCCCATGATCCTCTAGAAAAGCCCACAAAAGCATGTCATGTCAGGGCCACGTGGCAAGTGTTAATGTGTAGGCTGTGGCGTGAACAAGCTAGCTGGAGTTTCAAGGATTCTTAACCACAAGGGAGCATGCTGGCCATCCAGAGACACCACTGCTAACATCCAACTGCCGTATTCCTCGGTAACATCACCTCTAAGTCCTTGCCTAGCCTGTTCCAGTGCCCAATGAGCAAAGGTCCATTCTTACACACTTAAGAGACTTGGAGGAAAAAAAATAAGAGAATGCTGGGCCTGGGTTTTCTACTGGAAAAAACAAACAAACAAATAAGCAATGAATGTGCTTGAAAGTGTGTGCACAGGGCTTGGTGTCTCGATAGTAATGTACTTGCCTGACATTTCCCTGTGGGCTCAAAGCCCTGAGTCACAGCCCGGGTAATGAGAACAGAGGCTTCACAGGAAGCTGAGAGCTGACTGTGCAGAAATGCAGCCCCAGGCAGCCCTCACTTTGTTCTTCCAGACAAAATCCTGCCTCTTCTCCAGCTCTGCAAGGACCTGTGAAAGCTCATTGATCAACATTCCTCATCCCCACTGCCCACTGATCAACATTCCTCCTCCCCACTCCCCACTGATCAACATTCCTCATCCCCACTCCCCACTGATCAACATTCCTCATCCCCACTCCCCACTGATCAACATTCCTCATCCCCACTCCCCACTGATCAACATTCCTCATCCCCACTCCCCACTGATCAACATTCCTCATCCCCACTCCCCACTGATCAACATTCCTCATCCCCACTCCCCACTGATCAACATTCCTCATCCCCACTCCCCACTGATCAACATCCCTCATCCCCACTCCCCACTGATCAACATCCCTCATCCCCACTCCCCACTGATCAACATTCCTCAACCCCACTACCCATTGATCAACATCCCTCATCCCCACTCCCCACTGAACAACATTCCTTATCTCCCCAACCCCCCCCCCATATTGAAATTTTACTTGAGAATTTCAGCCATGTGATACACATGCTTAGGAATTCCTATGTTGGTACCTTTAAAGCAAGGCAACCCCTTCCTGCCCTATCTTTCCTCACTTGAAGAAAGCAGAGAAGACTCCATCTAAGATCCTAAAATCTCTCTGGCTTTTGATCCCTTTCCCCCTCTCACTGGAGAAAACACGAATTATTTAAACAGCTTTTGACAGTTGATAGCCCTTCGACTTGCCCTTCGAAGGAAAGGAAAAGGACTTACCGGGCAGACAGCCGTAAACATTTACTGAGGGCTAGAAGGGCTAAGCATTAGAGAGACAGATATCAGAAGAACTTGGTCTGTGCCCTTGACAAGTTCATGTAGCATGTAAAGGGGCAGCTGGGAATGAGGAAGATAAGCTCTGCTTGCAGCGAAAGAAGAGAGGGCAGACCAGTGTGCAACCAAGGCACAGAGCCTTAAACAATAAAGAGATGCTGGGGAGGGAACAACTAGGAAAGAAATAGATCCAAAGAAAGCTCAGTGCAAAGCTGGCGAGACTCAAGGGAAGGGGCATGTGCCAGGCTATAAAGGGGATAGAGATGGATATGAGGATAGCCCAGCAGAGCTTGGATTGATTTTTTTCCCCATAAGCAAATTAAGAGGGAGGAAGCTTTCTCATTGCCTGCAAGCTACAGCCCTCTGTGGCCTTGCCTGATGGTGTGATTTCTCGATTTGGGTCATCTCTCTTTATCCGTGGCACATCTGTGCCCCTGTACTGTAACACACAGTATATGCCAATATATACATATCTCCTGTCAAGCCTGAGACTGAGGAGAACGGTGGTTAACTTTAATTCTAAGTTGATTAGATTAAAGAACACCTAAGGCGTTGGTGAAATATATCTTTGGGTATGTCTGTGAGGGCATTTCCAGAAAGGTCTACCCCGAAGATGGAAGACCTTCCCTAAATATGAACGGCACCATTCCCTGAACAGGGGGCCCACACTGAAAGAAAAGGAAAAAGTGGGCAGAGCCGTAGCATCCGTCTCTCCATCTCCTGAGTGTGGGTGCAATGGGAGCACGCTGCTGCAACCCCCCACTGCACCCCCAAACCGTGAGCCGAAAGAACCCCTCCCTCTCTCAAGCCATTGCCTGCCCCCGATTTGGACAGAAAGAGAGCAATTTTAGGAGCGTAGATGTTGAAAGTCAGGTGACATCGATGTCCTGACTTGGCCACACCATCACTTTCCCTGCAGCATGGTCACCAGGCCCTGAGATCTGGCTAGTGGTAGGTCATAGAACGTAAGTAAGTAAGCGCTGTGAGGACTCACAGCAGATAGTGACTGAGCTGCAGGGGGAAAGGGAACAATAGGGCCGGAATCTGAGTGAGGATTAGAGGAGGAGTTTTTTACTTTGATTGATGGAGGTTGTTGAGCAGACCCTGAAGAAAAACTGCTTCAGGTTGAGAAAGAAGATGACAGGCCTGAAAAACCATCTTTCGGTGGTTAAGAGAATGCACATCGAATGTGGCATTTGTGTTTCTTTGATTTAGCGCCACAGCCCAGACAGAGATTAAGATATCCTTCCTGGAATGAATGTAGGGTTGGCTTTGTCCGGCTTCTCCTTTGCTTCAACTCCGAGAAAATTCAAAATCAATAGTGGACCTGTGCTAATTACTGTCTGTGGCTTTGAAAAAACACAGCAACCAACTAAAGCTTGCAGGCAAAGGGCCCTCAGGATGAGGAGGCTTGGCAGCAAGGGGTCAGAGCAGGGAACTGGGAGCTCACATCTCTGTCCACACACAGGAAGCAGAGAGGGCAAACCGGAAGTAGAGCAAGGGTATGGTCTCTCAAAGCCCGCCCCTAGCGATGTACTTCCTCTAGCAAGGCTCGTCCTTCTAAAAGTCCCGTAACTTCCCCAACTAGGAGCTAAGTGTTGAAATATCCCAGCCTATGGGAGACGGATCTCATCGAAAGCATCGCAGGAACGTAAGTTAAAACCAGAGAGTCCTTATATTGTCTGCCTTTTACAGTCACAAGTCATCAAAAACGCACATGAGGACATTCTCTTTGACCCCAACAATGGGCAACAGCTGTTCTGGAAGAGTCTTCATCCACCACAGCCTGTTCTTGGCTGCCGGAGCTGGAGAGGTGGCTCGGTAGTTAAGAGCACTTACTGCTCCTCCACGGGACCTGAGCTCTGTATCAGGGAACTCCTGAATGCTATAACTCAAGCTCCAGGACTTCTTATGTCTTCATCTGGTCTCTGCAGGCTCTCACATATGCATGGCATCCAGTGACAAGCACACACACACACACACACACACACACACACACACACACACACAGAGAGAGAGAGAGAGAGAGAGAGAGAGAGAGAGAGAGAGAGAGATTTTAATCTTTTATAAAAGAACAAATGTTTCTGTGCCTTCGAGACTCCCCATTCCCTTGTCTGGTTCACTGTCATACCTTTTTGTCACGATTGCTTCTGGCCACTGAAACAGATACTGCAGGTGGCCTGGGATTCTTGGTTATCCTATTCTCTCTCTCTCTGCATGGGTGTTTGCTTTGCAGACGACTTTGGAAAGAGAGTCGCGAGAATGTCCATTTGTGATTTATAATATGGAGCCACTTAAAGCAGACTCAGAATTTATTCCCTCATTTATTTTTGATGGAAAACCACAAACACATAAATAAAGCAAAAGAGAAAAAAAATATTTTGTTGCTTTTGTTTTTGCTCCTCTGGTCACACTAGCCGGGTGAGCTGACAAGTCACAGAACTACTGGTACGATGGGATCATTTAACAGCTGGAGGGAGAAATTAATCTGGCATATCATAGGATATGCATGTATGTGTGTATGTGTCTGTACATGTGTGTGTATGCATGAGTGTGTGTGTGTGTGTGCATGAGTGTGCTTGCAAGAATGTGAGACTCTTTCTGAGAATGAGAGACTATGACAGACAATTTGTAACACTGTTCAGTCACCACGTTAGTAACACTGTTCAGTCACCACGTTAATGTGGCTTCTGTTTTCAGATGTCCTCTAATATGTCCCCTTCTGACCAGTTCAGGCGTGACCGTATCTGTCTCAGGTCTTCACTTCAATCCTGTTTGTCTCTCTGCCTCCTGGCATCCCCTCTCTTATGTTTCTTCCTCCCAGTCCATCCCTAAGTCTGGTCCTGCTGCACCAGCACTAGCCTGCAGCAAGACTGGGAACTGACCCCATTTTCTGCAGCAGCAGTTGTCAATCCCACCAGACCCAAGCACCACTATTCCCAGGAAATAGTAATCCCCTGTGCTCTCCCAACAGGGGGAGCCAACACATGGCCCTCTGTAAGGGCTGTGTGAGATCTCACGTACAGCAGAAAGAAGAAAATGGTTAATAACTAGATACATGGGTCATTCTATCACATCAATACTTGTGCATGGCATCTTCAAAAGATGCCTGGCCTTTGATAAAATTCCCATCCATGCTCTGAGAAGCACCAAGAGTGTGATCCGTACACAAAGACACAATGCTACAAATAGGTGATGTCTGTCTTGAACGTAATAAGGGCGGTACAGCATTAGTGACCGCGTTCTCAGGTAACACACAGGTTTGTTCAAGAGAAACATCTTTTCTCTTGTTTTGCATGAAGTCAAAACAGCATCTACTAAAAACGGGCACAGGGACTGGTGAGAGGGCTCAGTGAGCAAAGGTGATTGCAGTTAGAATGGATGGCATAAGTTCTATCCCTGGGGCCCACTTGGTAGAAAAGTAGAACTGAATCTGGCAAGATGTCCTATGACTTTTACATGCATGGAACATACACACACACACACACACACACACACACACACACACGCAAATAAATAAATATAACACAAACATGTAAATGGTCATAGGAGGGCTAAGGTATACTGATGGTGTGTAAGCCTGGGGAAATGAACTGGGTTCCCTAAACTCACATTGGTAGCAAGCACTTATTATCCCAATACTGGAGGGACACAGACAGAAGAATCTCAAGTTTGTAGACCAGACAGTCTAGTGAGTTCCAGGCCAGTAAGGTCTTATCAATGATTAGTTTTTAAAGAAAATAAAAAAGTAAAATGGTGGAAATTGATACCTGGAGTTGACTTCTGTACCCCAACCCCACACATACTTACATGTATGTGTATACATGTGCTTACATATATCTGCACACGTGTGTGCACACCCATATGCCATTATGAATGTTGCTACTTGAGATGGGAGTCACCAGGGTTCTCTGGGGTTTTTCTTTTCTGTATGTATGTGG
Source organism: Rattus rattus (assembly GCF_011064425.1). Lineage (NCBI taxonomy): Eukaryota > Metazoa > Chordata > Mammalia > Rodentia > Muridae > Rattus > Rattus rattus. Next base: position 107,298,770 of record NC_046161.1, read on the forward strand.
TAGGAACAGGGCAGGGGAGGTGCATGTGTATGCATGTATATGCATGTATGTGCATGTATGTGCATGTGTATGCATGTATATGCATGTACAAAACAGAGGTCTATATCAGTCTTCTTCTATCACTCACTGTGGACTCTTTGACCAGGTTCCTCTCTGAACCCAGTTAAGACAGGATGCCTGTCCTGTGAATCCATATCCCCTACCCGTATCTTGACAGTGCTAGGGTTACAGGTACCTGCTATCACACCTGGATTTTTCATTCGGCTTCTGGCATAGTAAATTCAGGTCCTCGGGTTTGCACAGAAAACACTTTAACACGGAGCCGTGTCTCCAGCTTAGAATAGTCTCTAAGCTCTTGTGGGTACACAAATTTGCCATTTTACCGGAGTCACAGAAAGCACAGGAAAACCTTAATTTTACATACATTTTCTTCTAGCAGTTCTGATCTTAAAAACTCTTTCCTTATAAATAGTAGCAGAGTTGTGGGGAATGAAAAGGTACTCAGAGGTCCACAGTTCTTCTAAAGAGCAAAATGCTGAGAAGTAAGGAAAAATCTACCTCGAAGGTGCTAGTTCAGTATTAGTTCATGACTTGTAGACAAATTCAGCGTTCAGACAATTAAAATAGATCATTAATTTGGAAAAAAATTACAAATCAGCTACTGTAGCACATATGCTTTGAAAATTATGTTCATGTGTAGTGATCTCTCTTTATCATCCACTTATGGGCATGTGTGCAAGCCTGTGTGCAGGTGTGCTTGTGTGTGTGCACATGTGTGTGCATGTGTAGAAAGAGGAGGTGGGGAATCACTTCTCCCCATGTCTGACAGGAAGTGGTTTCAGGAAGGGAAGTTTTACATGGGCTCGCAGTGGGCAGCTGGCCACGTTATATCCAATTCCTTTCTCCATTTTGTGCAGTCTGAGAATCCACGGAATGACACCACCCTTATAACATCTGCCTTCCCACTTCAATTAATCTAATCTAAAACACTCTTTACAGCAGTGCCCAGAGATGTGTTTCCATGGTGACTCTAAGCCCCATCAAGTTGACAAAGGAGATGAACCATCACAGATATTAAGTGTGTATAAAATCTCCTGTGTCTGTTTAGACTGAGGACAGACATAGGTGCCAAGTTCTATGTACGCTGTGTGTGTGTGTGTAGGGGGCTGTGGTGTGTGTGGTGTGTGTGTGTGTGTGGTGTGTGTGTATGTGTGGTGTGTGTGTATGTGTGGTGTGTGTATGTGTGGTGTGTGTGTGTGTATGTGTGGTGTGTGTTTGTGTGTGTGTGTGAGTGTGTGGAGTGTGTGTGGTGTGTGTGTGTATGAGTGGTGTGTTGGGGAGGGTGTGTGGGGTGTGTGTGTGATGTGTGGTGTGTGTGTGGGGCGGGGTAGGGGAGAGAGCTGCCCTGGAGTCACAAATTGAGGACAGAAAATTGGGAATAAGAATATAAAGAAAAAACCAGAAACAGACCCCAGAAAGTTCCATGTGCTTTCCTTGCCCCATCCTTGGTGTTCTGATGAAAATTTCCTTTTCTGTGGCCATTCCACTCTCAAAGTCCATACCCCATTCACAAAATCCTAACATTCCCTCAAGGAGTTAACAGGCCTTCCTTTGACCCCCTGTGTGTTCATGAAAGGTCGGCCATGTCTGGTGGCGTTCCTTCTTTTCAGTCATAGAAGAATCAGTTTTTCTGGAGCCTCTCTGACATCTTTGTTGTCTGGTTACTTGGTTGTGGATATAATTTGACAGATGATTCCAGGGATCCTTAGAGCGAAGGATCCATGTGCGAGTGTGCAGGTGGGCATGTGTTCAAGAGAGTGTTCACAGCTCCTATTTTTGAGAATCCTGGTTCTGGATTTCTTTCAATCATACTTGATGATAATGGGGGATACCCAGCCACCCTTTTGGTTTGTGAACTAAAAATATTTATTTCTCTAGAGACAGAACAGGGTTTTGTTAGTTGGTTGTTGTTGTTGTTAAATTATTTTATTTTGTGTCTTATTCATGTCTTGCTTGCATGCATGTCTGTGCACTGCATGCATCCACGGTGTGGGTGAAAGCAAAAAAAAAAAAAAAAAAAAAAAAAAAAAAAAAAAAAAAAAAGAAAGAAAGAAAGAAAAGAAAAACCCACAGGATCCCCTGGAACTGGAGTCACAGACAGTTGTAAGCTAATATGTGGACGCTGCACACCAAATCTGGATTCTCTGCAAGAGCAGCCAGTGCTTTTAACTGTGGAGACATCTCTCCAGCCCCAGGTTTTGTTTATTGTTATTTTGTTAATGATTTTAAAAATAAGGTCCTTTTGGAAAATTAGTGGCACACATTTAATGACATTCTTGAAAAATTCTAGTTTTGGGAGGTACCAAGCTGTTCAACTTGCTTTATGATTTACGTTTAAGGGAATGCTAATGAGCGAGGGAGGGGCTCATTGCACGTACAGACTTGCAGAGATAGGAAATCAACCAGTGGTGTCTTTCTCAGTAGCTTTCCACCTTGTTTTTTTAAGACAGGAGCCCTTCAGTGACCTGGGCCTTACCAAGCTAAGCTGAGCTGGCCAGCAAGTCTCAGGAATCTGTCTGTCTGTCTCCATCTCCTTCCTGCCAGATTCTACTCATGCACCACCACACCCAACGTTTTTACAAGGGTTCTAGGGGAACAAATTTAGCACATCATGCTTGCATAGCAAAAACTCAACTATCTTCTGTGTGTGTGTGTCTGTGTGTACATGTGTGTACATGTGTGTCTTTGTACGTGTGTGCACATGTGTGTGTTTGTGTGTATATGTGTACATGTGTGTTTGTGTGTATTTGTGTGTATATGTGTGTTCGTGTGTGTACATGTGTGTATGCATATCCACTTTATTTTACGCAACACTATAGATCAAAGCCAGAACCTTTTGCATGCTAAGAAAGCACCAAATGATTTTCATATCTACTTTTACTTTTTTTTAAATTATTATTCCCAGATGATTCTCTTTGGTTTGTTCATCCAAAGGGACTCTGATGTGGTGGTCAGTCCCAACCCACCATTCAGTCCCAAGATTCCCTGTGAAATCTACCAATAATAAAGGCCTCTGTCTGCCTACTACAAGTCCGAGGTAGAGGTGGGCTGTGTCGGGGCTGCAAACCCATGTCTGGACTGACAGTGCAGTTAAGATGCCTGGATGCAACTTGTCACTTCCCCATCCCTGGATGCCATGAGGCCTTCTAGCTCCTTGCCTCTCTTGAGGCTTACATGGCCTGAAGACTTTCTCTCTTCCTGGGTATTTCCAATACCTAAGGTTAACTTTCGAAGCTGCTTAGAACAGGGAATGGAGAGGCAGGTCCAGGAGAGGTAAGGCTACAGGGGACAAGCACTGAAGAGGAAGAGGTCCCCTTAAGCCCTAGGATGGCCTCTGACCTGTGAGGTCTGTAAAGGATCCCCCAGGGTCCATGGGAAACATAGTCATTACTGAGAATGGACTTTCTGCCTGGACTTCTGGGGCTGTGGTGTGACTTGGATTTGATTTTTGTTTAGAGGAAATAAAGGATTGTGACATTTCTTGAGCACCTGCATTTACAGGACAAAATTCATACCCACAGCATAGCCATTAGAGAGATTGCAGTGGACACAATGAGGATTTATTGTTGCAGAATTAAGAATGGACTCTGTGCCCAAGGAAATAAAAAAAAAAAAAAAAAAAAAAAAAAGGTTCTCCAATTAGCTTGGAAGCTCTTTTGCCAGTACCAAAGCTGCCCCCTGCTGGTGGCTCTGCTCATTGCTTTGTTCCTGGATGGGAATTGACGCTCGGAGCTGTGGACTAGCTCTGTGGAGACAATGTACAGAACTGTAGAGCAACCGCCATCAGGACCACCCAGGCAGGCGGTGAAGAGAATTCCCAGAAGATCAACCTGCTCCTTCTCTTCACGTCCAATGTGCATGTGAGCCTCTGTGGTCCTCATGTGTGCCTCTGTGGTCCTCATGTGTGCCTCTGTGGTCCTCATGTGTGCCTCTGTGCTCATGTGTGCCTCTGTGCTCCTGTGTGTGTGATGCTTTGTGCTCCTCATGTGCATGTGAGCCTCTGTGGTCCTCATGTGCCTCTGCTCCCCATGTGCATGTGAGCCTCTGTGCTCCTGTGCATGTATGATCCTCCTGTGCGTGTGTGCCTCTGTGCTCATGTGCACGTGTGCTCCTCATGTGCATGTGTGCTCCTGTGCATGTGTGCTCCTGTGCATGTGTGCCTCTGCTCCTCTGCACATCTGTACAGCAGCCAGCTCTTCCTCGTTTGCCTTACAGCTGCATCCTCCTCATCCTCCTGCCCAGTCACTGCTCTCAGCTGCTGCCCTACCCCCACTTCCTATCTCCCCCTTTCCCAAATGTCCCTCCTTTCCCCTTCTCATACACTGTTCTCCAAAACAAAGAGACAAGTCAGGCTTGCACAAAGGAGATATGGCGATGGTGGCATGATTTTCTTTCCCTGATGTGTCCCTCAAGCTCCTTCATGACCTGTCTGTCTGTTTGTCTGTCCATCCATCTACTCATCCATCCATCCATCCATCTCTATCTTTCTATCTCCATCCTACCAGAAGTAAAGAAAGGAAAAACACTCCATAATTTTTTCTGTAATCTATAAAACTTAGTTATAGCTGGCAGGTTCTGCATAGCTATATTAAGTGTGGGTGTTTGGGTGTCTCCATATTTGGTCACTGCAAACAACGATTGATGAACATCTTCCTGCTGGTATCCATCCTTTCGTCACTTCTCTTTCTCTTCCTTTCCTTCATGCTTCCCTTCTCTCATGCTTACTTCCCTTCTTTCATTCTTTCTCTCTCTTCCTTTCTTCCTTTCTTCCTTTCTTTCTTTCTTTCTTTCCCTCCCTCTCCTCCCTTCCCCCCCTCCCTCCCTCCTCTCTCTCTCTCTCTCTCTCTCTCTCTCTCTCTCTCTCTCTCTCTCTCTCTCCCCCCCCCTCTCTTTGAGTCAAGGTCTCAGGATGTCGCCTGGATCACCTGGAAATATCTATGTAGTCCTGGCTGGCCTCAGTCTTGGCAATCTGCTTGCCTCTGCCTCATGAGTGCTGAGATTTAAGGCGTGTGTCACCACCCTTGTTTCTTTGAGTCCGGGTCTCCTGTGTCTCGGGTGGCTTCAGCCTTGGTGTGCAGACAAAGACAGCAAAAGCCTTTTAATGTTCCTGCCTCCTACCTTCCAGGTAGCTGTAGTTAGTGCACTACACCCAGCTTATGCAGTGCCGTGCATCGAACACAGGGCCTTGTGCCCCTGAGCCAAGTACGCTACCAAGTGAGCTGTCTGCAAGGCCTCAGTCCTGGAATCCTCACATCTGCTTTTGAGCGTTGCTATTTCCACAGTGCAGACCTCCCCAAATGCAATTGCTGATTGCAGAATTTGTGTGGCTGTTAAGACTGGTTGTGCCTATCGCAATTACTCTAAGATGGTTTTGTATTATTGTGTATGTGTGTGTGTATGCATGTGTGCATATATGTGTTTGTGTGTGTATGCATGTGTGCATACATGTGTGTGTACGTGTGTGTATGCATGTGTGCACATATGTGTTTGTGTGCGCATGTGTGCATACATGTGTGTGTGTGTATGTGTGTTTGTGCGCACGTGTGTGAGAGTGAATATGCAGTAGAGGAAACTAACTTCGATGGAGCTGGAGTTAAGGAAGTTGTGAGCTGCTAGGCATAGACACAGGAAACCAAACTCCTTTGAGAGAGCAGTATCTGTTCTTAACCACTAAACCATATCTGTAGCCCCTATGCTATTAATCCTTAATAGGTTGAGACTCATTTGCAATTCTGAAAGTCAGAGGAGAGTACACAGCCTTCTTCTACACTGAGAGGCTACACAGGGTGTCACTGGTAGACAGTGGGGTGGGTCGCTCAGAAAGGGCAGTGATAACATCCTGGGTCTGCTCTGCTGTGTATTGTGTTAGGTTTTAGCAGCCAAATGATTTTCTTGTCTTCCCCTCGTGATGGATTGCGTCTATCTGTGTACTTAGCTTTCTCATATTTTACATATTTGCATTTTGAAATCAGATATTTCCCTGATAAATTTGAACGAGGGTGTACACAGCTTGGGTTTGAGAAATGCTGGTTGCTACCTGGCAAGCAAATACTGCCCGTAGCACAATGCCTCTCTTTATTTTAATCTTGTTGGATTTTTCCTCTCTGTACAGAAGTTTTGAATTTTTTATGTATTCAAATCTGTCAGTCTTGTTCCTCATGATTTATTCCGAGGCTTCAAAGCTGACGCGACTGTTGTTCCACAGACCTGATAAATATTCTAATCCATCTCCTGCTGACTTTCCATCAGTCACTATTCTGTGTTTAAGTCCTTCATCTATGTGGAGGGTGTTTTTGTGTACAGAGTAAAATATTAATTCAATCTGATTATTTCCCCAAATTAGAGCAGAGATGTTCCAATTCAATTTATTAAATAATTATTTCCACTAGTATCATATTTGGTATTGTCTGCGTACTATATTTTAAAGAAATAATTGATTCTAGTTTTGGACACCCAATCTGTTCTAGTGATTCATGTTTCCGGTTCTGGGGTCAGGAACCATGGGTCTTTGAAGAATAGTGCTTCATAATGTAATCTGTAATCGGCCAGAAGTAGTTTTGTTATTGTTGTTCTTCTGTAAAGTGGCTTATTAAAATATGACTTATTTTAAAATTAGACTTATTCATTTTACATAAAATGTGTAAGTATTTTACCCACAAGAATCCATGTGTACGTTGTGTGCCTTGTGTGGGTCAGTGCAGGGCATTGAGGCTCCCAGAGCTGGGGTTACAGATGTTTGTGAATCACCGTGTGGGTGCTGGGAATCAAACCCAGCTTCTCTGCGAGGATAACGGATGCCCTTAGCCGAGGATAACGGATGCCCTTAGCCTCGGAGGAGCCGACTCTCCGGCCCCACGAAGGGAGTGTTCAATGTTTTGCATATGTATTTCAAACTTTAAAAAGTTCTCTTGTCTTTTTTTAAAGGATACTTTGTTACAATTTTTAGTAGCATTTTAAGTTACTGCCTCTAGAGATGAGTGAATACCCCAGTATCTCTGCCATTCACTGGCTAGGACCCTGGACGGCCCGGGCAGTTCTCAAGCATTTCTTTATGTGTATGACTTCATCAAGAATATGGTGACAGTAGTGGCTGGAGAGATGGATCAGCAGATCAGAGAGCTTGATGCTCTTGCCAAAGACCGGAGTCTGTTTCACTGCACACGTGTTAGGTGACTCAGAACCGTGTGTTGTTCCAGCCCCAGGGAGTCCAGCTCCTCTTCAGGCCTTTGCCTGTACTCATACACACAAACCCAAACGCACACACAGACATTCACATATACACACAATTAAAGACAGAATGTGAACTCGTGCAAAAAAGAACGTGAGGAAATTAAGTTGGGGCATGGCAATACGTTCTTGAAATCCCAGTACTGTATGGAGGCAGGAGGATCGGGACTTTGAAGTCGGCCTTGAGTGTGCACGAAGTTCAAGGCCGAGTCCTGCTGAATGGGGCTCCCAAACAGAAATTGGAGGTGGGGCTTGGGAGAGACTCAGTCAGTAAGAACTTGGGTACACGCAGGAAAGCCTCAGTTTGATCCCCAGAAGACACGTAAAGAAGCCAGAGATGTGAGGAGGTAGCTAGAGGCAGCTTCCTGGTACTCAGTCAACAGACAGCCTCCCCTCGTCAGTGACTTTCAGGCCCAGGATAGACACCATCTCAGAAAAAGAGCTAGAGTGGGAGATTCCCAGTGGATAAAATATGTGCTATAGAAACACTGACCATGGGAAAGCTAAGCAGGTGAGACGGTTTCCATGTAACCCCACCCTCAGGGGCCACAGCAGAGCGTCCACTGGGTGAACTTTCCAGCTAGACCAGCCAGCCTTCAGTCTGAGATTCTGTCTCAGTAAACATGGTGGAGAGCAATCAAGGGTGATGTCTGCCTTCAGTCTCTGGCCACGTACTTGTGCACAGACATTCTCATCTATTCACATGAGCATGTATACACACGGACGCTTTAAACATACAAACCCAGGTAGACGGGTGTAGAAGAATGATAAAGATATTTCATCTGGGCTCCACATGCATGCATACACACATGCACACATACCTCACATATACATGTGCACCGCACATACACACAGTCATACATACACACGCACACATACTACCACATGTACATGTGTACTGTATATGTGTGCAAACACTCTTATACATACATACACACAAGCACACATACCCCAACAAGTACATGTACACTGCATACACACACATACACACATACGCCCACATGTACATGTGCACTGCATACATGTGTACTAGCACACACACTAAAATAATTAATACACATTTATCTAAGCATGAAATATACACTTAATCCAGGCACTCGGGAGGCAGAGGTAGGCAGATGTCTGTGAGTTTGAGGCTAGCCTGGTCTTCATCATACTGAGTTTCAGGACAGCTAGGGCTACATTGTGAGACCCCTATCCCAAAAGCAAAACATCAGACACCTTTCATGTACTCCCATCCCCCAATCATGTCATTTCATTAAGAAGATGCTCCTCAGGCTTCTTAGGAAAACTATCGTTACAGTCTGCCTTTTATGATGAAGTAAAAGAGGGGAGACCAGGCTTTGGGCTGCAGCAGATGTCCTGCCATTTTTATCCTGTTACACTACTGTTACATTGTACATATGGAATCACGGAAATGTTGCAAAACCAAAGTCTGATTTGTTTTAGCATAAACACCAGACTCCAACGAATCAGGTGTTAGAACCGACTTCCTGCCTCTATCCCCTTACCGTCTGGGCGGAGAGAATGCTGTGGCCTGGTAATGGCACGCTGTCCCTCTTTTGAGAGGATTGTTTGCTTTAAGTTGTGTCATCACTTGAGAGAGATACACTGGAACATTTCTCAGGCAGCTCTTCTTCTAACAGTGCTGGGACTTGAACTCAGGACTTGGAGCATACCAGGCCATCACTCTGCCCCATCCCCAGCTCCCAAGCAATGCATTTTTTAACTCAAATTTTGGTATAAAGCCAAATATAAGACTGCTTTAATAATTTATTCTAAGATGTATTTCAAATGTAAATACAAGCAAATTTACATTTACTATGTAAATTGTAAGATACATCATATTTATAAAACATTTATTATATAAAATTTTCTATGCTGTTAGCATAAAATGTGTGGTGAATAAAATACCTCAAACCCAGTAATCCTTCCTCAGAAGTTTAAACTTTAGCTAAATAGGAATTGCCTTTGAAAGGTTAGTTCTTTTTGTTATGGAGGGGAAAAAAAAGATCAGCAAGAAGGTGATTTCTCTTGAATGCATTGTTTTCATTATTTTCATATCTTAATCTTCAGATTTCTTGATATCATAATTTAAAATTGGTAGAAAATAAATTTTCTCACATTTTCAAAATATATATACATGCCTACATGTGTAAGCACATACAATTATATCCAAATCTGTGATACAAAATGTCCTTCAACCTGTGTTCAAAGTTCTC